>NC_084549.2:60080000-60222500 GCF_033978685.3 Nerophis lumbriciformis | reverse complement strand
ATATATATTGATAAACTGTATATATGTAAATATATATTTATATGTATACTGTATACATCTATTAATATATATATATATATGTGTGTGTGTGTGTATATATATATATATATATATATATATATATATACATATATATAATGTGTGTATGTGTATATACATAGATATACACAGACAGTACATATATATATATATACATACATATATCTATATATATATATACATATATATATATATATATATACATATATATATATATATATACATATACACACACACACACACACACGCATAGTGACGCTGCATAGTAGGTTAAAATTCATTTATTTAAATGTTTACTTGCCATATTTACAGTAATTATTTATAAGATGTTTATGTATTAGATTTTAATTTTTCCTTTAATGTTTCTTGGAAGTTCGAAAATATGGTCTCAGAAAATTATGGAAATATTTAAATTATTTATTTAAAAGTTATTATTATTATTACCAGTAGTAGTGGTACTATCATTATTATTATTAAGAATACTATTTATATTATTCTAATAGCAATGATTGCACAACGTTTTCTTTAATTAGTTTAGTTGATTAAATTATTTTATGTTAACAAAATACTTTATTAATCCCCGAGGGGAATTTGAGATTTTACGGTATATATATATATATATATATATATATATATATGTGTATGTATATATATATATATATATATATATATATATATATATATATATATATATATATATATATATATGTGTGTGTGTGTATATATATATATATACATAGTAGGCCATCTCGCCATCAGTTTGGAGGTCCTTGGCCTGGAGAACGTTGAAGACCCCGTTCTAGAGAACACTATGTAGACGAGCCCTAATCCAAATCTGTAAATTCGCCATACCAAGTTTTGAGAGAAAGTGCCCTCTTTCGAAACTTTGTGTGCCTTCAAATGTGAGTTACACAACAGCGTTGAACGTGTGTGTGTGTGTGTGTGTGTGTGTGTGTGTGTGTGTGTGTGTGTGTGTGTGTGTGTGTGTGTGTTGGAAGTTAGCAGAAAGAGAAGAAGAGGTGATGTTGCAATTTTTCTGTACGTGAATGTGATTGGCTGGCCAGAGGTGAGAGGAGGCGGGTTCACGACCTCCGACGCTCTTTGCCGACGCGTGAGGAAGGAACAGCGCTCAGAGGGGGAAAACACAAGGGGTCACGACCCGTTCTCCCAAAACACACACACACATATTTGCACGTAGCGTCCACTCCAACACACACACACACACACACACACACACACACATTTACATGACGGATTTTGTCCGACAGCAAGGTCCTCTCGCCCTCCGAGTTATGTTAGGCAACACAATATTCTCATCATCTGGCCAGCACTAATTAAGAGCGTGCACGTGCTACAACAACACAACACTAATGAGGGTCATGAGAGTCCTCCTGCGAGTTGTCAGCGTCCTGAAGTTTGGTTGTGTGTATGTGTGTGTGTGTGTGTGTGTGTGTGTGTGTGTGTGTGTGTGTGTGTGTGTGTGTGTGTGTGTGTGTGTGTGTGTGAACGAGGCCGCCTTGTGTCGTTTGTCCTCTCCAGATAAGCGTCTGTGGACACCTCCTCAAGTCGGCATTGTTAGCTCATGTGTGCTTAAACTGCGCAACACCTCACCGTCGCCATGGTAACCAGAGCTCACACCTTACACTTTAATGGCCTTCACTCAAACGTTTCGCCTCCAAGGGCCAAAGTGGAAATGTGGATATTGTCACACAGTTGTGTGCCTAATTCAGTTAACTTCTTTTGTGTACACTTGTCACCGCAAAACATACAAAAAAGGTCATTTTCTGCAGATTATCGCCATATCCAGGTGTTTAAGATAATATAAATGTAAAATATACACATTTAAATACATGTTTCTTGTCATATTTTTTGTAAATTATTTAATTATTTATATTGTTATTATTATTATTATTTTAAATTAATTGTTTTGATTAACGGTGGTTACACATCTGTTTAACATAGCGTTGTTATCATTGTTAGTATAAAAATATAATTTTTAAATTAAGTATTTTTCACATATTATTATAATAAAAAATACAAATAAAAGTTCATTATTTATATCAATATTTTAATAGTTATTATTTTTAAATTACATATTTTCATTAAGGGTATTTACATATATGTGTGACAATGTTTTTATTATTAATATAAAAATACATATGAATATATTATTATTAATATTTTAAAGAATCCATCCATCTCCATCCATCTTCTTCCGCTTATCCGAGGTTGGGTCGCGGGGGTAGCAGCCTAAGCAGAGAAGCCCAGACTTTCCTCTCCCCAGCCACTTCGTCCAGCTCCTCCCGGGGGATCCTGAGGCGTTCCCAGGCCAGCCGGGAGACATAGTCTTCCCAACGTGTCCTGGGTCTTCCCCGTGGCCTCCTACCGGTTGGACGTGCCCTAAACACCTCCCGAGGGAGGCGTTCGGGTGGCATCCTGACCAGATGCCCGAACCACCTCATCTGGCTCCTCTCGATGTGGAGGAGCAGCGGCTTTACTTTGAGCTCCCCCCGGATGGCAGAGCTTCTCACCCTATCTCTAAGGGAGAGCCCCGCCACCCGGCGGAGGAAACTCATTTCGGCCGCTTGTACCCGTGATCTTGTCCTTTCGGTCATAACCCAAAGCTCATGACCATAGGTGAGGATGGGAACGTAGATCGACCGGTAAATTGAGAGCTTTGCCTTCCGGCTCAGCTCCTTCTTCACCACAACGGATCGATACAGCGTCCGCATTACTGAAGACGCCGCACCGACCCCTCACTCATGAACAAGACTCCGAGGTACTTGAACTCCTCCACTTGGGGCAAGATCTCCTCCCCAACCCGGAGATGGCACTCCACCCTTTTCCGGGCGAGAACCATGGACTCGGACTTGGAGGTGCTGATTCTCATCCCAGTCGCTTCACGCTCAGCTGCGAACCGATCCAGTGAGAGCTGATCCTGGCCAGATGAAGCCATCAGGACCACATCATCTGCAAAAAGCAGAGACCTAATCCTGCAGCCACCAAACCAGATCCCCTCAACGCCTTGACTGCGCCTAGAAATTCTGTCCATAAAAGTTATGAACAGAATCGGTGACAAAGGGCAGCCTTGGCGGAGTCCAACCCTCACTGGAAATGTGTCCGACTTACTACCAGCAATGCGGACCAAGCTCTGGCACTGATCATACAGGGAGCGGACTGCCACAATCAGACAGTCCGTTACCCCATACTCTCTGAGCACTCCCCGCAGGACTTCCCGAGGGACACGGTCGAATGCCATCTCCAAGTCCACAAAACACATGTAGACTGGTTGGGCAAACTCCCATGCACCCTCAAGGACCCTGCCCAGAGTATAGAGCTGGTCCACAGTTCCACGACCAGGACGAAAACCACACTGTTCCTCCTGAATCCGAGGTTCGACTATCCGGCGTAGCCTCCTCTCCAGTACACCTGAATAGACCTTACCGGGAAGGCTGAGGAGTGTGATTCCACGATAGTTAGAACACACCCTCCGGTTCCCCTTCTTAAAGAGAGGAACCACCACCCCGGTCTGCCAATCCAGTGGTACCGCCCCCGATGTCCACGCGATGCTGCAGAGTCTTGTCAACCAAGACAGCCCCACAGCATCCAGAGCCTTAAGGAACTCCGGAGCTTTTTAACTACCTCAGCAACCTCAGCCCCAGAAATAGGAGAGCCCACCACAGACTCCCCAGGCACTGCTTCCTCATAGGAAGACGTGTTGGTGGGATTGAGGAGGTCTTCGAAGTATTCCCTCCACCGATCCACAACATCCGCAGTCGAGGTCAGCAGAACACCATCCTCGCTATACACGGTGTTGATAGTGCACTGCTTCCCCTTCCTGAGGCGGCGGATGGTGGTCCTGAATTGCTTCGAAGCCGTCCGGAAGTCGTTTTCCATGGCCTCACCGAACTCCTCCCATGTCCGAGTTTTTGCCTCTGCGACCGCTGAAGCCGCACACCGCTTAGCCTGTCGGTACCTGTCCGCTGCCTCAGGAGTCCTATGAGCCAAAAG
Organism: Nerophis lumbriciformis; assembly: GCF_033978685.3. NCBI lineage: Eukaryota > Metazoa > Chordata > Actinopteri > Syngnathiformes > Syngnathidae > Nerophis > Nerophis lumbriciformis. The sequence continues at coordinate 60,218,450 of NC_084549.2, read as the reverse complement.
AACCCGATAGGACTCCTTCTTCAGCTTGACGGCATCCCTCACCGCCGGTGTCCACCAACGGGTTCTAGGATTACCGCCACGACAAGCACCAACTACCTTGCGGCCACAGCTCCAATCAGCCGCCTCGACAATAGAGGCGCGGAACATGGTCCATTCGGACTCAATGTCCAGCACCTCCCTCGTGACATGTTCAAAGTTCTTCCGGAGGTGGGAATTGAAACTCTCTCTGACAGGAGACTCTGCCAGACCTTCCCAGCAAACCCTCACAGTGCGTTTGGGCCTGCCAGGTCTGTCCGGCATCCTTCCCCCACCATCGCAGCCAACTCACCACCAGGTGGTGATCGGTAGAAAGCTCCGCCCCTCTCTTCACCCGAGTGTCCAAAACATGAGGCCGCAAATCCGATGACACAACTACAAAGTCGATCATGGAACTGCGGCCTAGGGTGTCCTGGTGCCAAGTGCACATATGGACACCCTTATGTTTGAACATGGTGTTCGTTATGGACAATCTGTGACGGGCACAAAAGTCCAATAACAAAACACCGCTCGGGTTCAGTTCCGGGCAGCCATTCTTCCCAATCACGCCTCTACAGGTTTCACTGTCGCTGCCAACATGAGCATTGAAGTCCCCCAGTAGAACGAGGGAATCACCCGGGGGCGCACTCTCAAGTACTCCCTCGAGTGAATCCAAAAAGGGTGGGTACTCTGAGCTGCGGTTTGGCGCGTAAGCGCAAACCACAGTCAGGACCCGTTCCCCCACCCGAAGGCGGAGGGAAGCTACCCTCTCGTCCACCGGGTTGAACTTCAATGTGCAGGCTCTGAGCCGGGGGGAAAACAAGAATTCCCACCCCAGCCCGTCGCCTCTCACTGCCGGCAACGCCAAAGTGGAAGAGAGTCCAGCCCCTCTCGAGAGAAGTGGTTCCAGAGCCCTTGCTGTGCGTCGAAGTGAGTCCGACTCTATCTAGCCGGAACTTCTCCACCTCGCGCACTAGCTCAGGCTCCTTCCCCCCCAGCGAGGTGACGTTCCACGTCCCAAGAGCTAGCTTCTGTAGCCAAGGATCGGACCGCCAAGTGCCCTGCCCTCGGCTGCCGCCCAGCTCACATCGCACCCGACCTCTATGACCCCTACTATGGGTGGTGAGCCCATTGGAGGGGGGACCCACGTTGCCTCTTCGGGCTGTGCCCGGCCGGGCCCCATGGGGACAGGCCCGGCCACCAGGCGCTCGCCATCGTGCCCCACCTCCGGGCCTGGCTCCAGAGGGGGGCCCCGGTGACCCGCGTCCGGGCAAGGGAAATCTGGGTTCCTTGTTTGTTTTCTTCATAGAGGTCTTCGAGCTGCTCTTTGTCTGATCCCTCACCTAGGACCAGTTTGTCTTGGGAGACCCTACCAGGGGGCATAAAGCCCCCGGACAACATAGCTCCTAGGATCATTGGGACACTCAAACTCCTCTACCACGTTAAGGTGGCAGCTCAGAGAGGAGTATTTTTTATATATTTTAAAGAATATTAACAATTATCTTAAATTAAATATTTTCATTAGGGGTATTTACATATATGTGTGACATAATGTTATTATTATTAATATAAAAATACATATGAATATATTATTATTTATATTTTAAAGAATATTAACAATTATTTTAAATTAAATATTTTCATTAGGGGTATTTACATATATGTGTGACATAATGTTATTATTATTAATATAAAAATACATATGAATATATTATTATTTATATTTTAAAGAATATTAACAATTATTTTAAATTAGATATTTTCATTAGGGGTATTTACACGTGTGACAAAATGTTATTGTTAATATAAAAATACATCTAATTATTGTATTATTTATATTTTAAATGTTATTAATAATATTTATTTTATTTTCATTGCGTCTCATAAATAAGCAAAATAAAAAGCGTTATACATATACATTGTGGTTATCAGAATTCCCACTATACTGTAATGAAGAGATGCAAATATCACTTTGCAGCCGGAATGTGATTTATCAAGCCTTAAACAACGTTTAAGGCTTGATAAAGCGGCCGCTGTTTTGCATCTACATTTTCTGCAGATTTTCGCCTCGTTTGACCTAAATATTTAATCCGATTTCTTTCAAATCCTACCCAGACAGATTAGACATATAGAGGATGCTAAATTTCGAAGTGTTTAGGTTTTCATTACAGGAAGTGGACATAGCATGGCGACCAAATTTATCCTTTTGCATAGAGCGTCAAAAAGTCGCAACTTAACGGTAGAGCAGGGGTTCTTAAATTCAAACCTGTTTAAAAAAAAAAATCTATGGATTTTACAGTGAAAAAAACCTGTCAGCTCAGTCAACCGAATTTTACAGCAAAATTTACGAATTTACGGTGGTTTTTACGCCAAATTACTGCACATAGCAACACTGTACCTCTGTTGTTTTTATGTTAAAAAAGACGTTCATGAACATTTTTACTGCACATAACCATTACCAGTTGTTTCTAAACACACAAGTCATTGTTTTTTTTTGTTTTTTTTGTCAAGATATAGATAGATGTTTTTTTTACTGTAGGTAGAGAAAATGAATAACATTATAGTGGTGAGCCAAAGAAAAGGCAAACTAAAATAAACACATACAGTGATGTGTGGGGACCCCTAGAGGTAGTTGTAGGGTGTCCCCAGCTAAATGACAGATAGTTAATAGTAATGGAGCCTTATTGGGTCCATGTGTACACTCCCTTTTACATTAAAATTGATATTATACATGTGGGCTCATACATAGAAATGCTGTTGATGTAGCAAGCTACTTTTGCCGTGTAGCTTCCCCTTTAATCGAGAGTAACTTGCCCATGTTGTTGTGTCCGTGCCATTGTCCAGTTTCTGGACTTGTGCTTCACGGTGCATCCTTAGCGTGACAGTGCACGCCAAATGAGGGGAACGAAAGGCCACAAACGACCCACAATGCACTGCAGCACGCCTCATAAAAAAGCAGCAGCGTGGTTAACCGTTCCCACGTGGAAAATGTAATCGCTGCCTCTCTTTGAGAGCCCAGCAGTCGGTTGATTGGTGATTTTAAATCACCGACACACTCCATAAAGTAGAGTAGATGAGGGGTGAAAAAAAAAAAAAAAAAACACCCACATGTGCTCACAATTAGTTATAATAAATATTTGATAGTTTGTATACAGCAGTGCTTCTCAATTATTAAGGAGGAAGAAAACATTTTGCGCACTCCATCGGCATAAATAGCATCATTTGTCTATAAAATTGTTATAAGTACACCTCTGCAAAACATTGTATCCTTATCAACATTAAATTAAAAACAAAAAATTTAAATCAACTTTCAACCAATAATAACTTTATTAACATTGTTTTTAGTCTAACAGAAAATATTTAAAGTGCATCGATTTGCATGAAATTCTTAAAAAAATGTACCCTTATTTTAACCATTTAATCCTAAAAAATACAATTAAATAACTCAATAAATAATAACAAATTTAAATTGATCAGCAATATTAACTCGGGGAGCACAATTTATAAAACATGTTAACCTACAAAACAAAAATGAATAAAACCATTTTTGCAGATTTTTTAAAATTTTTATTAACACCATTTTTTAGTCTGTAACAGCAAATATTTAAAGTGCATCGATTCGCCTGAAAAAATTTTTTACCCTTATTTAACCATTTGGTCCTGAAAAATACAATTAAATAAACTCAATAACTAATAACAAATTCAAATTGATCAGCAATATTAACTCAGGAGCACAATTTATAAAACATGTTAACCTACAAAACAAAAATGAATAAAACAGTTTTAGCAGATTTTTTTGATTTTTTTTATAAACACAATTTTTTAGTCTGTAACAGAAAATATTTAAAGTGCATCGATTCACCTGAAAAAAATGTTTTTACCCTTATTTAACCATTTGATCCTGAAAAATACAATTAAATAAACTCAATAACTAATAACAAATTCAAATTAATCAGCAATATTAACTCAGGAGCACAATTTATAAAACATGTTAACCTACAAAACAAAAATGAATAAAACAGTTTTAGCAGATTTTTTTTGATGTTTTTTATAAACACAATTTTTTAGTCTGTAACAGAAAATATTTAAAGTGCATCGATTACCCTGAAAATTTTTTTTACCCTTATTTAACCATTTGATCCTGAAAAATACAATTAAATAAATTCAATAAATAATAACAAATTCAAATTGAGCAGCAATAGTAACTCAGGAGCACTATTTATAATACATGTTAACCTACAAAACAAAAATGAATAAACCAGTTTTAGCAGATTTTTTTTATTTTTTATTAACACAATGTTCTAGTCTGTAACAGAAAATATTTAAAGTGCATCGATTTGCCTGAAAAAAATGTTTTACCCTTATTTAACCATTTGATCCTGAAAAATACAATTAAATAAACTCAATAAATAATAACACATTTAAATTGATCAGCAATATTAACTCGGGGAGCACAATTTATAAAACGTGATAACCTACAAAACAAAAATTAATAAAACAATTTTTGCAGATTTCTTTTAATTTTTATTAACATTATTTTTTAGTCTGTAACAGAAAATATTTAAAGTGCATTGATTCGCCTGAAAAAAAAAAAGGCCCTTATTTAACCATTTGATCCTGAAAAGTACAATTAAATAAACTCAATAACTAATAACAAATTCAAATTAATCAGCAATATTAACTCAGGAGCACAATTTATAAAACATGTTTACCTACAAAACAAAAATGAATGAAACTATTTTTGCAGATTTTTTTATTTTTTTTATCAACACAATTTTTTGGTCTGTAACAGAAAATATTTAAAGTGCATCGATTCGCCTGAAATTTTTTTATTACTCTTATTTAACCAAGCAAAAATGAATAAAACCTTCTTTTTTTTCTTTTATGTTTTTTATTAACACAATTTTTTAGTCTGTAACAGAAAATATTTAAAGTGCATCGATTTGCCTGAATTTTTTTTTTACCCTTATTTAACCATTTGATCCTGAAAAATACAATTAAATACATTCGATAAATAATAACAAATTCAAATTGATCAGCAATATTAACTCAGGAGCACAATTTATAAAACATGTTAACATACAAAACAAAAATGAATAAAACAATTTTTGCAGATTTATTTTTATTTTTATCAAAATAAGGAAGTCAGGATTAATGGCTACAATGAGCACATTTTGGAGTGCACAGCTTTTTGAAGCGGGGTTTGAAGCATGATACTGATAAAGCATGTCCACTATTTGAGAAGGACTGCTATAATGGCTGTTTGAAGGTGGATATTTCCAAAACTTTTTTTATATATATAATGGATGTATTTCGACTTAGACTGTGAAAAATGGCACATGTAATCTGATTACCGTATTTTTCGGAGTATAAATCGCACCGGAGTATAAGTCGCACCTGCCGAAAATGCATAATAAAAAAGAAAAAAAACATATATAAGTCGCACTGGAGCCCGGCCAAACTATGAAAGAAAACTGCGATTTATAGTCCGAAAAATACGGTAGTCAGTGCAAAAAAACAAGTGATTAATCACCATATGCAACTATGTCTGAAATGTTCCTGTTTATACTGTAATGTACAGAAAGATAAATGACGGGGAACTTGTCTTTACACGTGTATGCCAGTTCATAACGATAAATAATATGTGTGTCTGGTGTGTGTGCAGAGGAGAAGCAGAAGCAGGAGGAGGTGGAGAAGGAGGAGGAGGAGACGCTGACAGGAAAGGACGAGGAGGAAAGACGCATCGCTGAGATGGGTCGCCCCATGCTGGGAGACCACGTCAAACTGGAGGTGATCATCGAGGAGTCTTATGAGTTCAAGGTAAGACCGACCACGTCTAGGACTCCTGATGGGCAGGAACTACAACACTAGTTTGGACTTCTTACCGTATTTGTTACCATAGTCAACATCATGCCAACAATAATCCCTACACTAGCCCAGTCACAGTCAAATTATTATTATTTTTTTAAGAGCGATCCTTCAGTTAGTAAAATAAATACAAGGAAAGATCATATACATGTATAATATACACATTTAAATACATGTTTCTCCTCATAATTTTTTATAAATGTATTATTCATAATGTTATTATTATTATTTCAAATTAATTGTTTTGATTAAGGGTGGTTACACATCTGTTTAACATAGCGTTGTTATTATTGTTATTATAAAAAATGTTAGTTTTTAAAATAATTATTTTTCACATATTAGTATTATTATTATTATTATAAAAAAGACAAATAAAAATGTCATTATTTATATACATTTTTAATAATAATAATAATTTTTAAATTACAAATTTTTAAGTGTATTTACATATCTGTATGACATAATGTTATTATTATTAGTATAAAAATACATATGATTATAATATTATTTATATTTTGATCCACATTAATAATTATTTCAATTAAATATTTGCATTAAGGGTATTTACATATATGTGTGACAAAATGTTAATATAAAAATACATCTAATAATTTCATATTTATATTTTATATAGTAATAATTTTAAATAGAATATTCTCACTAAGGTAATTTAGTCTCAGAAAATTAGAATATTGTGATAGTTATTTATTTTCTGTAATGCAATTAAAAAAACAAAACTGTCATACATTCTGGATTCATTACACATCAACTGAAATATTGCATGCCTTTTATTATTTTAATATTGCTGATTATGGCATACAGCTTAAGAAAACTCAAAAATCCTATCTCAAAAAATTAGAATATTTCCTCAGACCAAGTAAAAAAAAAGATTTATAACAGCAAAGCAAAATCAAACATTTGAAAATTTCAATTAATGCACTCAGTACTTGGTTGGGAATCCTTTTGCACGGATTACTGCATCAATGCGGCGTGGCATGGAGGCAATCAGCATGTGGCATTGCTGAGGTGTTATGGATGCCCAGGATGCTTCAATAGCGGCCTTTAGCTCATTTGCATTATTGGGTCTGGTGTCTTTCAGCTTCTTCTTCACAATACCCCACAAATTCTCTATGGGGTTCAGGTCAGGGGAGTTGGCAGGCTAATCGAGGACAGTAATGCCATGGTCAGTACACCAGTTACTGGTGGTTTTGGCACTGTGGGCAGGTGCCAGATCATGCTGGAAAATGAAATCATCATCTCCATAGAGCTTTTCAACAGATGAAAGCATGCCAAAAAGATGGCACAAATTGTAGTTTTGTGCTGGATTTTCCACAACATGACAAAACACCACAGTTTGGATGCAATGTGTGTGTAGGGAATGAGTATCTCCATGGCGACAGCTGGTAGTATGCGCCAAATCCTCACTTTAATAAGGCAGTCTGCATCACTTTTGCACTTTTTAATTGCTAAAGCACGCTCCACATGCCCTCTGATAGTACACACAATTTCATCGTTTTCTTATGATTTGGGACCTTCGTCAATCGGGGTTTGGTGAAGTTGCTTCCTTGCATGCGTGCCGCCACCTCCTAATCTCTCTTCCCTGTTCAGACTCCTTCAAATAGAGCGAACATTTACGGAGGATTGAGATAACACACGCGCACACACACACATTCGTTACTCTAATTAGCCGAGCTGCGGGAAGGTTCTCCTCCTTTTCTTCGCACTTCAGAGGGAACGCAGGATGCTAATTGTGTTGAATGGATCTGGGAGGGCTGGAGATAAAAAAGCCATTCCACACACACACACACACACACACACACACACACACACACACACACACACACATACTGGTTATCATTTGGAATGGGGACCAAGTTTTTGATCATCACTTGTGGGGACCACCCTTTTTACAGGTTGTGGATAGGGATGTCCGATAATGGCTTTTTGCCGATATCCGATATTGTCCAACTCTTTAATTACCGATACCGATATCAACCGATACCGATATCAACCGATATATACAATCGTGGAATTAACACATTATTATGCCTAATTTGGACAACCAGGTATGGTGAAGATAAGGTAATTTAAAAAAATTTAAATAAAATAAGATAAATAAATTAAAAACATCTGCGATGAGGTGGCGACTTGTCCAGGGTGTACCCCGCCTTCCGCCCGATTGTAGCTGAGATAGGCTCCAGCGCCCCCGCGACTCAAAGGGAATAAGCGGTAGAAAATGGATGGATGGATGGATGGAAATTAAAAACATTTTCTTGAATAAAAAGGACAGTAAAACAATATAAAAACAGTTACATAGAAACTAGTAATTAATGAAAATGAGTCAAATTAACTGTTAAAGGTTAGTACTATTATTCTACATGTAAAGCGACTTTGGGTACTTAGAAAAGCGCTATATAAATCCCAGTTATTATTATTAGTGGACCAGCAGCACGCACAATCATGTGTGCTTACGGACTGTATCCCTTGCAGACTGTATTGATATATATTGATATATAATGTAGGAACCAGAATATTAATAACAGAAAAAAAACAACCCTTTTGTGTGAATGAGTGTAAATGGGGGAGGGAGATTTTTTGGGTTGGTGCACTAATTGTAAGTGTATCTTGTGTTTTTTATGTTGATTTAATAAAAAAAATAAAAAAAATTTAATTAAAAAAAAACCAAAAAAAATCGATACCAATAAAAAAAAAAACGATACCGATAATTTCCTATATTAAATTTTAACGCATTTATCAGCCGATAATATCGACAGGCCGATATTATCGGACATCTCTAGTTGTGGACAGAGGTGGGTAAAGTAGCCAGAAATTGTACTCAAGTAAGAGTACTGTTACTTTAGAGATTTATTACTCAAGTAAAAGTAAGGAGTAGTCACCCAAATATTTACTTGAGTAAAAGTAAAAAGTATGTTGTGAAAAAACTACTCAAGTACTGAGTAACTGATGAGTAACATACACACTCATATCATATATATATATATATATATATATATATATATATATATATATATATATACATACATACATACATATACATTGATATATACAGTATATAATTTATAAGTATTTATTTTGCTGTTTTTGTTTACATGTTAAAGGTGTTTTAATGAATATACATGCATGTTTAACATATAGATTCCTTTCTTTAATGAAGACTAGAATATAAGTTGGTGTATGACCTGATTCTGATGACTTGCGTTGATTGTAATCAGACAGTCGTGATGATAACGTCCACGTTTTCAAATGGAGGAGAAGAAAAGTTCCTCCTTTCTGTCTAATACCACATGAAAGTGGTGGGTTTTTGGCATCCTATTTGTCCAGCTTCCATATTCGTTTTTATACACTTTACAAGAAATATATCTGTGTTGGCCCTGCGATGAGGTGGCGACTTGTCCAGGGTGTACCCCGCCTTCCGCCCGATTGTAGCTGAGATAGGCTCCAGCGCCCCCCGCGACCCCAAAGGGAATAAGCGGTAGAAAATGGATGGATGGATATTGGTGTCAAACTCCGTAGCTTGCTAGCTTGTTTACGCTGGCTTTCGGAGACTCTTGTTTTGAAAGCGCAGGCGCGATGGCACGGCACTTTTATTGTGAAGACAGGAACGTCCTCATGTGCGGTCAGTCTTGAGGCTTTTGATGGTACGGTTGAAATAAAACAAGTATCTTTTTTCCTTCACACTTTTGATTGATTGATTGGAACTGTTATTAGTAGATTGCACAGTACAGTACATATTCCGTACAATTGACCACTAAATGGTAACACCCCAATAAGTTTTTCAACTTGTTTAAGTCAGGTCATGTGACCACCTGGCTCTGTTTGATTGGTCCAACGTCTCCAGTGACTGCATCTGATTGGTGGAACGAAGTGAAACGTCACCAGTAAGGCAGGCACTTTGAAGGTCTGTCTGACAGACCAAAACAAACAAAGCGTGCATTAACAGATCGATAAAAATTAGTAGCGAGTAGCGAGCTGAATGTAGATAAAAGTAGCGGAGTAAAAGTAGCATTCCTTCTCTATAAATATACTTAAGTAAAAGTAAAAGTATGTTGCATTAAAACTACTCTTAGAAGTACAATTTATCCCAAAAGTTACTCAAGTAGATGTAACGGAGTAAATGTAGCGCGTTACTACCCACCTCTGGTTGTGGAGGCATAAAAAATTTTTGATAAAATGGCCACTGCCCAGTTAGCTCATACACGTCTTTAAATCTCTGGATTGATGAAGTAATGTGCTGATCATTCTTACTGGGGACCCTGGGGAAAAAGAGTTAATATGGTTCATGGGGGACCAAATTTAAATAATTTTGCATAATCCACACAAATTTGTACGTGACTACTGAGGGCCATTTAAAAAAAAAAAAAGTTCAAATGAAATATGACATGATCCTCAGAATACAGCACTACAGCTGTCCTCTTATAGGATAGGTGGAAGTGGTTAAATATACACGGAAGAAGTGTGAGCAGTGCAGTACCAGCTACAGCCCGATGAGGGGGCTGCTGTGCAAATGTCTCACACTCAAACTAACCAGTAGGGCTGTGAATCTTTGGGTGTCCCACGATTCGATTCAATATCGATTCTTGGGGTCACGATTCGATTCAAAATCTTTTTTTTTTTTCATTCAACACGATTCTCGATTCAAAAACGATTTTTTTCCCGATTCAAAAGGATTCTCTATTCATTCAATACATAGGATTTCAGCAGGATCTACCCCAGTCTGCTGACATGCAAGCAGAGTAGTAGATTTTTGTAAAAAGCTTTTATAATTGTAAAGGACAATGTTTTATCAACTGATTGCAATAATGTAAATGTGTTTTAACTATTAAATGAACCAAAAATATCTTTGTGAAAATATTGGACACAGTGTGTTGTCAAGCTTATGAGATGCGATACAAGTGTAAGCCACTGTGACACTATTGTTCATTTATTTTTATTTTTATAAATGTCTAATGATAATGTCAATGAGGGATTTTTAATCACTGCTATGTTGAAATTGTAACTAATATTGATAATGTTGTTGATAATATTCATTTTTGTTTCACTACTTTTGCTTTGTTCTGTGTCGTGTTTTTGTCTCCTCTCAATTGCTCTGTTTATTGCAGTTCTGAGTGTTGCTGGGTCGGGTTTGGTTTTGGAATTGGATTGCCTTGTTATGATATTGCTGTGTATTGTTTTGTTGGATTGATTAATAAAAAAAATACAAATTAAAAATAATAATAATAATAAAAATTATCAATTTTAAAAAAATGAGAATCGATTCTGAATCGCACAACGTGAGAATTGCGATTCGAATTCGAATCGATTTTTTCCCACACCCCTACTAACCAGTAAACATGTTTTATGGGCCAAAGCTTAAAAATCACTTAGGCATCTTCAGAATGGATCTGACTATCATTTAAAAAGGTTTCCCTTTAGGGGATCTGTTTTTTTGTCCCCATACCGTCACAGGTCCCCTAAAGGTAAACAGAGTGATGTCCCCATTATGTAAGCATTGCCAGAACACACACACACACACACACACACACACACACACACACACACACACACACACATAGAAACACCAGCCTTTTGTTGGTGTTCACATGCAGTTCAAATGACTTTCTGGTACCCAAGTCCAATAAAGAAGTGAAATATACCGTATTTTTCGGAGTATAAGTCGCACCGAAGTATAAGTCGCACCTGCCGAAAATGCACAATTAAGAAGGAAAAAACATATATAAGTCGCACTGGAGTATAAGTCGCATTTTTTGGGGAAAGTTATTTGATAAAACCCAACACCAAGAATAGACATTTGAAAGGCAATTTAAAATAAATAAAGAATAGTGAACAACAGGCTGAATAAGTGTACGTTATATGAGGCATAAATAACCAACTAAGAACGTGCCTGGTATGTTAACGTAACATATTATGGTAAGAGTCATTCAAATAACTATAACATATAGAACATGCTATACGTTTACCAAACAATCTGTCACTCCTAATCGCTAAATCCCATGAAATCTTATACGTCTAGTCTGTTACGCGAATGAGCTAAATAATATTATTTGATATTTTACGGTAATGTGTTAATAATTTCACACATAAGTCGCTCCTGAGTATAAGTCGCACCCCCGGCCGGCCAAACTATGAAAAAAACTGCGACTTATAGTCCGAAAAATACGGTACCAGCCAAGGCCATGTGTGCTGGGAAACACATGCTTAAAAAAAGGACAAGGAAGGTCGGCAGGATCACAGAAAAGCATTATTATTACCATTATGTTTTAGAATATTGTCGTATGCTGGTTACGGTGAGCCACTATCCCATTTGTCCTTCATCCTAAAATCATAACTGGATAATTAATGCTATACTATGCCATGTGTGATGGTTGTCATTGTTCCCTCCTGTGACAGAACACAGTGGACAAGCTGATAAAGAAGACCAACCTGGCTCTGCTGGTAGGAACCAACAGCTGGAGAGACCAGTTCATCGAGGCCATCACCGTCAGCGCAGGTGAGAACTAAACACAGTAGCTTGATACGTGTTGATAATTAAAGTGAGGAGTTTCGGGAAGGTAAGGTTGAGGCAATCAGCTCGTTAAAGGCTGCCGCCTGAATGTAAAGGTCAGACAATCTGTCGGCTTTAAGAGGTGCAACTTTCCCAAGTCTTGTTAGGGTGTTGTTGCTCGGCAACCGGCAGCGAGTTAGCCGAGAAATCATCTTAACGGAATGATTATTGCGCCTCCGAGGAGCTCAGCCCGCTGACACGCACTGTAACTGATGTTTCAATCTCAATGTAATGAAGCTGTGCTGCTAACAAGATCGCAAATATTACATGTAATGTGTGCAGTGTTTGAGGCACAGTTACACAAACGTGCAATAAAAGGTAAGAAAGTTGATGAAATAAAAAGTACTGCGATTAACCAAAATGAGAGATAATCACGTTAAAATATGATTTGCGTGTGAATGTCCTGTGTGGGAGATGCAGTAGATTTTGTATTGGGGAGAAGAGACCTGGAAATTCTGGGAAATACGGGGAATTTTGGGTAAGGGAAACATGTTTTGCGTTCGATATATCAGAAGAGTAGTGTGTGCGGATGGGTGAAAGGTCGGAATCGGGTTAAAAAAATGGCGCAAAAAAGTTTGAGAATTTTGAGCATTGTAGAAGTATGAATATGTCCATTCATTTGAAATGGGAATTTCCTGGAAATTTGGGGATTTCGGGAAAACCGTGAATTTTTCTAAATATCGATACAAGCACAATTGTCCTGGATGATATGAATGGGTTGGTGTTGGAATTTTTGGAATCGGTTGAAAAATGTTGATGTAGTAACAGTTTGAATTGAGAAATTCCTGCAATTTCGGGAAAACCAGGAATTTGTACTGGGGAAAAAAAGAATAGTAATATTTGTTGTCCCAACTAAGAGGAATTGTTTTAAGGTGGTATGGTGGGAAACGGTGGAAAAATGTGGACTGTGAAAACTTTCCAGACAGAGGTGAAAAAAGGTGCTTTGCAAAACTGAGAATTCCTGGAATTTTTTTGAATTTGGAAAATGATTGCCCAGGTGAGTGGGGTGTGTGGATGGTGGAACGGTTCAAATCGGATGAGAAATGTGGGATATGCAGTAGATTTTGTATTGGGGAGAAGAGACCTGGAAATTCTGGGAAATCCGGGGAATTTTGGGTAAGGGAAACATGTTTTGCGTTCGAAATATCAGAAGAGTAGTGTGTGCGGATGGTTTAAAGGTCGGAATCGGGTAAAAAAATGGCGCAAAAGTTTGAGAATTTTGAGCATTGTAGAAGTATGAATATGTCTATTCATTTGAAATGGGAATTTCCTGGAAATTTGGGGATTTTGGGAAAACCGGGAATTTTTCTAAATATCGATACAAGCACAATTGTCCTGGATGATATGAATGGAATGGTATTGGAATTTTTGGAATCGGTTGAAAAATGTTGATGTAGTAACAGTTTGAATTGAGAAATTCCTGCAATTTCGGGAAAACCGGGAATTTGTACGGGGGGCAAAAATAGCAACATTTGTTGTCCCAACTTAGAGGAATTTTTTAAGGTGGTATGGTCGCAAACGGTGGAAAAATGTGGACTGTGAAAACGTTCCGGACGGAAGTGAAAAAAGGTGCTTTGCAAAACCGAGTATTCCTGGAATTTTTTGGACCTTGGAAAATATTTGCCCAAGGTGAGTGGGGTGTGTGGATGGTGGAACGGTTCAAATCGGATGAGAAATTTGGGATATGCAGTGGATTTTGTATTGGGGAGAAAATACCTGGACATTTTGGGAAAAGTGGGAATTTTGGGAAAAGGAAACATGTTTTGCATTCGATGTATAAGAAGAGTAGTGTGTGCGGATGGTTTAAAGGTCGGAATCGCGTAAAAAAATGGCGCAAAAGTTTGAGAATTTTGGGCATTGTAGAACTATGAATATGTCTATTCATATGAAATGGGAATTTCCTGGACATTTGGGGATTTCGGGAAAACCGGGATTTTTTCTAAATATAAATACAAGCACAATTGTCCTGGAAGATATGAATGGGTTGGTGTTGGAATTTTTAGAATCGGTTGAAAAATGTTGACGGAGTAACAGTTTGAGTTGATAATGGGTATTTTGGAATTCCTGCAATTTTCGGAAAACCGGGAATTTGTACGGAAAATAAATAGGAAGATTTGTTGTCCCAACTAAGAGGAATGTTTTGGGTCGGATGGTCGGAAATGGTGGAAAAATGTGGACTGTAAAAACTTTCCAGGAAGAGGTGAAAATAGGGCTGTGGAAAACCGGAGATCATGGAATTTTTTTGACCTTGGAAAACATTTGCCCAAGGTGAGTGGGGTGTGTGGATGGTGGAACGGTTCAAATTGGATGAGAAATTTGGGATATGCAGTGGATTTTGTATTGGGGAGAAAATACCTGGACATTTTGGGAAAAGTGGGAATTTTGGGAAAGGGAAAACATGTTTTGCATTCGATATATCAGAAGAGTAGTGTGTGTGGATGGGTGAAAGGTCGGAATCGGATAAAAAAAAATGGCGCAAAAGTTTTATAATTTTGGGCATTGTACAACTGTGAGTGTGTCCATTTATTTGAAATGGGAATTTCCTGGAAATTTGGGGATTTCAGGAAAACCGGGAATTGTTGAAAATATTGATAATAGCACAATTGTCCTGGATGATGTGAATGGTTTGGTGTTGGAATTTTTAGAATCGGTTGAAAAATGTTGACGTAGCAACAGTTTGAATTGAGAATGGGTATTTCGGAATTCCTGTAATGTCGGGAAAACCGGGAATTTGTACGGGAAAACAAAATAGGAACATTTGTTGTCCCAACTAAGAGGAATGTTTTGAAGATGTCATGTGAGATGGTCGAAAACGGTGGAAAAATGTGGGCAGTGAAAACTTTCCAGGAAGAAGTGAAAATAGGGCTTTGGAAAACCGGGAATTCCCGGAATTCCCGGAATTTTTTGGAACGATTCAAGCCGCTCTGACTTCAATGGGATCTCAAGTTGTCGCTCCTTCATTGTTGGTCTTAAGCGCAATGTCGGAGGTACATGACTTTTCCTGGCAACTCTAAGTGTGCCGAACCCGGGCACGCCGGGCCGGGTCAGGGAAATTATCTCTGAGGCCCGGCTCTGGTAATTGAGACCGGTGAGTAATGGCCGGGCGAACACCTGTTGGCGCCCACACATCACAAAGGGAACTTGGACTAGAATCTGAAATCCCAGACTCAATTAAAGTCACACGGCTGTTCTGCATGCATACTGATAGATGAAGAAAGGGGCTCCACAGGGGTCCGTCCTCGGTCCCCTCAGTCTTCCACAGACACTGCCGGTTAGACTCTTAGATAAATTGTTCACTTTAACAACAATTTGTTGAAAACCTCTTGGAGGTGCGCCCAGCGCAGCGCATAAATAAATGCGCACTGGAGTGCGCTCGGGCCGTGACAATTTTAACAAAAAATCTTACGGTACATTAAACATATTTTCATATTGCAAGTTTGTCCTTAAATAAAATACTGAACATACAAGACAACTTGTGTTTTAGTAGTAAGTAAGCAAACAAAGGCTCCTAATTTAGTCTGCTGACATATGCAGTAACATATTGAAAGTAAATACAGGTACTTTTATAGGCGGTATAGTACCGAATATGATTCATTAGTATGGCAGTACTATACTAATATCGGTATACCGTACAACCCTACTTAGGATATACGTTTATAAAACAATTGAGAAGACGTACAAAAACAATACCAAAAAAAAAAGGAAAACCAAAAATGTATAAGGCAACAGGATCAATACTAATAATAATAATATCAATAATAGTTGTTGACTGGATTTAATTCATCCATCCATCCATCCATCTTCCTCCGCTTATCCAAGCTTAAGCAGGGAAGCCCAGACTTCCCTCTCCCCAGCCACTTCGTCCAGCTCCTCCCGGGGGATCCCGAGGCGTTCCCAGGCCAGCCGGGAGAGATAGTCTTCCCAGCGTGTCCTGGGTCTTCCTCGTAGCCTCCTACCGGTCGGACGTGCCCGAAACACCTTCCTAGGGAGGCGTTCGGGTGGCATCCTGACCAGATGCCCGAACCACTTCATCTGGCTCCTCTCGATGTGGAGGAGCAGCGGCTTTACTTTGAGCTCCCCTCGGATGACAGAGCTTCTCACCCTATCTCTAAGGGAGAGCCCCGCCACCCGGCGGAGGAAACTCATTTCGGCCGCTTGTACCCTTGATCTTGTCCTTTCGGTCATGACCCAAAGCTCATGACAATAGGTGAGGATGGGAACGTAGATCGACCGGTAAATCGAGAGCTTTGCCTTCCGGCTCAGCTCCTTCTTCACCACAACGGATCGATACAGCGTCCGCATTACTGAAGACGCCGCCTGTCGATCTCACGATCCACTCTTCCCCCACTCGTGAACAAGACTCCGAGGTACTTGAAGTCCCCCACTTGGGGCAAGATCTCCTCCCCAACCCGGAGATGGCACTCCACCCTTTTCCGGGAGAGAACCATGGACTCAGACTTGGAGGTGCTGATTCCCATCCCAGTCGCTTCACACTCGGCTGCGAGCCGATCCAGTGAGAGCTGAAGATCTTGGCCAGATGAAGCCATCAGGACCACATCATCTGCAAATAGCAGAGACCTAATCCTGCAGCCACCAAACCAGATCCCCTCAACGTCCTGACTGCGCCTAGAAATTCCGTCCATAAAGGTTATGAACAGAATCGGTGACAAAGGGCAGCCTTGGCGGAGTCCAACCCTCACTGGAAACGGGTCCGACTTACTGCCGGCAATGCGGACCAAGCTCTGACACTGATCATACAGGGAGCGGACCGCCACAATCAGACAGTCCGTTACCCCATACTCTCTGAGCACTCCCCACAGGACTTCCCGAGCCTTCTCCAAGTCCACAAAGCACATGTAGACTGGTTGGGCAAACTCCCATGCACCCTCAAGGACCCTGCCGAGAGTATAGAGCTGGTCCACAGTTCCACGACCAGGACGAAAACCACACTGATCCTCCTGAATCCGAGGTTCGACTATCCGGCGTAGCCTCCTCTCCAGTACACCTGAATAGACCTTACCGGGAAGGCTGAGGAGTGTGATCCCACGATAGTTAGAACACACCCTCCGGTTCCCCTTCTTAAATTCCATCCATCCATTTTCTACCGCTTATTCCCTTTGGGGTCGCGGGGGGCGCTGGAGCCTATCTCAGCTACAATCGGGCAGAAGGCGGGGTACACCCTGGACAAGTCGCCACCTCATCGCAGGGCCAACACAGATAGACAGACAACATTCACACTCACATCCACACACTAGGGCCAATTTAGTGTTGCCAATCAACCTATCCCCAGGTGCATGTTTTTGGAGGTGGGAGGAAGCCGGAGTACCCGGAGGGAACCCACGCAGTCACGGGGAGGACATGCAAACTATACACAGAAAGATCCCGAGCCCGGGATTGAACCCAAGACTACTCAGGACCTTCATATTGTGAGGCAGATGCACTAACCCCTCTCTCACCGTGCTGCCCCCTTCTTAAATTGATTATTTAAAAAAAATAAAAAAATAAAAAAGTAATAATAATCCTTTTTATTTTTTTAAATCAATCCTCAAAAATTATTAATCCCTTTAGAATTGGAAAAAATTAAAATTTGGTTGTGATTAGATATTTGGAGCATCCCTTGTAAGTACTGCCTGTATCGATAACTATGGTACTTCATTCAAATGGCTGTCGAAGGTAAATATTGACTATTTGATGAAAGGCCAATGAGTGTTTGATCGTCCGCATGGTTCCCTCTGATGACATCCAGTCGGGCACATGAGCGGACACGTGTGTGAGGAGGTTCCACGCAGGACCTGATGTTAATAGGATTTGTTGACCCCCTGAGTGATTGACACGCTGCGCCTAACGATGGACGGTTCGTTTGTTTACCGTAGAAGCGACCCTCGAGTTAATGACAGCCTCTCTACGGTGGGCCAGCTGACAGGCTGACAAGACATGAATAAAAACATGAGCATGTCACACACACACACTCATTGGGCTGTCATACAGTTACAAGAAGCCCTCGTCGAATCCAAGCTGCCAAACACAAAATTAGCAATTCAGATTGACAAATAACCGATTTAAGATTAGTCGATAACGAACGTCAAAAACGTGTATAATTAGACGTCAAAAGGGTGCTCAGTTGCTTTCTCTGAATGTAACCATTCATAAAAGTGGCACCAAAGTGTTTGTTTGTGTCGTCAGTGCATGCATGCTAAGGGAGTGTGCTTCTTCCCAGCCGGCACAAGACATTGATACAACGTTGATTTTACGTACATGTCCTTTGAAACAACGTTGCAAAATCGTTGTATTTGTAAATTGAGACAACGTTGGTGGCTAACGTGGGATCCACGTTGTTGGTTGGGAAATGACCAAAATTCAATGGTCAAATCAATGACGTCACAACCTGACATTGAATAAACGTCGTCAAAAAGCATGTTGTTTCAACGTTGTATTCGTTTTGTAGAATATTGGTTGGGAAATGACCAAAATTCAATAGTCAAATCAATGACGTCACAACCTGACATTGAATTAATGTTGTCAAAAAGCATGTTGTTTCAACGTTGTATTCGTTTTGTTGAATATTGGTTGGGAAATGACCAAAATTCAATGGTCAAATCAACATCACAACACGACATTGATTAAACGTCGTCAAAAAGTATGTTGTTTCAACGTTGTATTCGTTTTGTTGAATATTAGTTGGGAAATGACCAAAATTCAAAGGTCAAATCAATGACGTCACAACCTGACATTGGATAAATGTTGTCATAAAGCATGTTGTTTCAACGTTGTGTTTGTGCTGTAGAATATTGGTTGGGAAATAACCAAAATTCAAAGGTCAAATCAATGACATCACAACCTGACATTGAATAAATGTTGTCAAAAAGCATGTTATTTCAACGTTGTATTCGTTTTGTAGAATATTAGTTGGAAAATGACGAGAATTCAATGGTCAAATCAATGATGTCACAACCTGACATTGAATAAATGTCGTCAAAAAGCATGTTGTTTCAACGTTGTATTTGTTTTGTTGAATATTGGTTGGGAAATGACCAAAATTCAATAGTCAAATCAATGACGCCACAACCTGACATTGAATAAATGTTGTCAAAAAGCATGTTGTTTCAAGGTTGTATTCGTTTTGTAGAAAATTGGTTGGGAAATGACCAAAATTCAATGGTCAAATCAATGATGTCACAACCCAACATTGAATAAATGTCGTCAAAAAGCATGTTGTTTCAACATTGTATTCGTTTTGTTGAATATTAGTTGGGAAATGACCAAAATTCAAAGGTCAAATCAATGATGTCACAACCTTACATTGAATAAATGTTGTCATAAAGCATGTTGTTTCAACGTTGTGTTTGTGCTGCAGAATATTGGTTGGGAAATAACCAAAATTCAAAGGTCAAATCAATGACGTCACAACCTGATATTGAATAAGCATTGTCAAAAAGCATGTTGTTTCAACGTTGTATTCGTTTTGTTGAATATTAGTTGGAAAATGACGAGAATTCAATGGTCAAATCAATGACGTCACAACCTGACATTGAATAAATGTCGTCAAAAAGCATGTTGTTTCAACGTTGTATTCGTTTTGTAGAAAAATTGTTTGGGAAATGACCAAAATTCAATGTTCAAATCAACATCACAACTTGACATTGATTACATTTTGTCAAAAAGCAAGTTGTTTCAACGTTGTATTTGTGTTGTAGAATATTGGTTGGGAAATGACCAAACTTCAATGGTCAAATCAACATCACAACCTGACATTGATTACATGTTGTCGAAAAGCATGTTGTTTCAACGTTGTGTTTGTGCTATAGAATATTGGTTGGGAAATGACCAAAATTCAATGATCAAATCATCGTCACAACCTGATATTGAATAAACGTCATCAAAACGCATGTTGTTTCAACATTGTGTTCGTGTTGTAGACTATTCGTTGGGAAATGACCAAATTTCAATGGTCAAATCATCGTCACAAACTGACATTGAATAAACGTTGTCAAAAAGCATTTTGTTTGAACGTTGTATTCGTGTTGTAGAATATTGGTTGGGAAATTACCAAAATTCAATGATCAAATCATCGTCACAACCTGATATTGAATAAGCATTATCAAAAAGCATGTTGTTTCAACGTTGTGTTCGTGTTGTAGAATATTGGTTGGGAAATGACCAAAATTCAATGATCAAATAATCGTCACAACCTGATATTGAATAAGCATTGTCAAAAAGCATGTTGTTTCAACGTTGTGTTCGTGTTGTAGAATATTGGTTGGGAAATAACCAAAATTCAATGGTCAAATCATCGTCACAACCTGACATTGAATAAGTATTGTCAAAAATGGGGACGGCGTGGCGAAGTTGGGAGAGTGGCCGTGCCAGCAATCTGAGGGTTGCTGGTTCAATCCCCACCTTCTACCATCCTAGTCACGTCCGTTGTGTCCTTGAGCAAGACACTTCACCCTTGCTCCTGATGGGCCCGGTTAGCGCCGTGCATGGCAGCTCCCGCCATCAGTGTGTGAATGTGTGTGTGTGTGAATGGGTGAATGTGGAAAATAGTGTCAAAGCGCTTTGAGTTCCTTAAAAAAAAAGGTAGAAAAGCGCTATACAAGTACGACCCATTTACCATTTACCAAAAAGCATGTTGTTTCAACGTTGTGTTCGTGTTGTAGAATATTGGTTGGGAAATGACCAAAATTCAATGGTCGAATCAACGTCAGACCCCAAAATTGATTAAACGTTGTCAAAAAGCATGTTGTTTCAACGTTGTATTCGTGTAGAATATTGTTTGGGAAATGACCAACATTCAATGGTCAAATCATCGTCACAACCTGACATTGAATAAACGTTGTCAAAAAGTATGTTGTTTCAACGTTGTATTTGTGTTGTGGAATATTGGTTGGGAAATTACCAAATTTCAATGGTCGAATCAATGACGTCACAACCTGACATTGAATAAGCATTGTCAAAAAGCATGTTGTTTCAACGTTGTGTTCATGTTGTAGAATATTGGTTGGGAAATGACCAAAATTCAATGGTTGAATCAACGTCAGACCCCAAAATTGATTAAACGTTGTCAAAAAGCATGTTGTTTCAACGTTGTATTCGTGTAGAATATTGTTTGGGAAATGACCAACATTCAATGGTCAAATCATCGTCACAACCTGACATTGAATAAATGTTGTCAAAAAGCATGTTGTCTCAACGTTATGTTTGAATGGTAGAATATTGGTTGGAAAATGACCAAAATTCAATAGTCGAAACAACGTCAGAACCCAACATTGATTAAACGTTGTCAAAAAGTATGTTGTTTCAACGTTGTATTTGTGTTGTACAATATTGGTTGGGAAATGACCAAATTTCATTAGTCGAATCAACGTCAACATTGATTAAACGTCATCAAAAAGCATGTTTTTCCAATGTTCGGATTGAGTTGCTCAACGTCAGGACCTAATTCAACAAGTTCTCAACGTTGTTTCAATGTCTTGTGCCTGCTGGGTTACTTCTACTTGGGATTCAGAGTGTGGTGCACGTCTTGCCGCCTGCCAACAATCCTGCAGTGTTGTTCTATTTCGTACGCGCTCACCTGAAAGCTGACACGGAACTCCGCCACCGGCTTCATCTTCTGTCCTGGGAAGTGAGTGTGGAGTTGATGGAAGTCTGCTACACACAAATCACTCTTTTAACAACACAACTGTACAACATCCTAAAGCGTGTCAAAATAATTCATTATTGCATTTTTCGGAGATTCAATGCACAGTTGTTTAAAAGCGCAGAATACCGCTTATGTATATATATATATATATATATATATATATATATATATATATAGTGTTCTGAAAATTCATTTTAAAAAGTAAGTAATTATAGTTACTCGTTATGTTACCAAAAAAGTAATTGAATTACTAACGAAATTACTCTTTAATAAATATAAATAATTACGAGGGAAAGTAATTAATACGTTACTTTAAAAAAACAACTTTAAATATCTGGCATATGCATTTGAGAGATGTTTAATATAAGAGCACAGTGTGCGGAGTCTGTGCTTTTAATTTAAAATTTTACAATATTAACTATGAACAATAAAAAACTGAATATTAACAACATATGAACATCGCTCCTCTTTTACTTCTCAGACCAGCTCCTCGATAGTTGTGTATCTTTTACAATCAAGCAAAGCACAGCAAAAATTTAACAAACAGCAAAATATGAAAGTGTAATAAACACCAACAATATGATATATCATCACTTTTATGCAGAACTTTGTTGGAAAAATCTGCTTCCGCATCTTCTTCTGACACACACGTTTTGGAAACAAACCCCGCCCACTCTTTTTTGTTCCTGGTCTGAGCTGCTGTGACGTAGATTACCGTAATACCTCCTATAACACCCAAAAGTGCAGATTTCAACCATTAAAATACAAACCCTGTTTCCATATGAGTTGGAAAATTGTGTTAGATGTAAATATAAACGGAATACAATGATTTGCAAATCCTTTTCAACCCATATTCAATTGAATGCACTACAAAGACAACATATTTGATGTTCAAACTCATAAACTTTATTTTTTTTTTGCAAATAATAATTAACTTAGAATTTGATGCCAGCGACACGTGCCAAAGTAGTTGGGAAAGGGCATGTTCACCACTGTGTTACATCACCTTTTCTTTTAACAACACTCAATAAACGATTGGGAACTGAGGAAACTAATTGTTGAAGCTTTGAAAGTGGAATTCTTTCCCATTCTTGTTTTATGTAGAGCTTCAGTCGTTCAACAGTCCGGGGTCTCCGCTGTCGTATTTTACGCTTCATAATGTGCCACACATTTTCGATGGGAGACAGGTCTGGACTGCAGGCGGCCCAGGAAAGTACCCGCACTCTTTTTTTACGAAGCCACGCTGTTGTAACACGTGCTGAATGTGGCTTGGCATTGTCTTGCTGAAATAAGTAGGGGCGTCCATGAAAAAGACGGCGCTTAGATGGCAGCATATGTTGTTCCAAAACATGTATGTACCTTTCAGCATTAATGGTGCCTTCACAGATGTGTAAGTTACCCATGCCTTGGGCACTAATGCACCCCCATACTATCACAGATGCTGGCTTTTCAACTTTGCGTCGATAACAGTCTGGATGGTTCGCTTCCCCTTTGGTCCGGATGACATGATGTCGAATATTTCCAAAAACTATTTGAAATGTGGACTCGTCAGACCACAGAACACTTTTCCACTTTGCATGAGTCCATCTTAGATGATCTCGGGCCCAGAGAAGCCGGCGGCATTTCTGGATGTTGTTGATAAATGGCTTTCGCTTTGCATAGTAGAGCTTTAATTTGCACTTACAGATGTAGCGACAAACTGTATTTAGTGACAGTGGTTTTCTGAAGTGTTCCTGAGCCCATGTGGTGATATCCTTTAGAGATTGATGTCAGTTTTTGAGGGATCGAAGGTCACGGTCATTCAATGTTGGTTTCCGGCCATGCCGCTTACGTGGAGTGATTTCTCCAGATTCTCTGAACCTTTTGATGATATTATGGACCGTAGATGTTGAAATCCCTAAATTTCTTGCAATTGCACTTTGAGAAACGTTGTTCTTAAACTGTTTGACTATTTGCCCACGCAGTTGTGGACAAAGGGGTGTACCTCGCCCCATCCTTTCTTGTGAGAGACTGAGCATTTTTTGGGAAGCTGTTTTTATACCCAATCATGGCACCCACCTGTTCCCAATTAGCCTGCACACCTGTGGGATGTTCCAAATAAGTGTTTGATGAACATTCCTCAACTTTATCAGTATTTATTGCCACCTTTCCCAACTTCTTTGTCACGTGTTGCTGGCATCAAATTCTAAAGTTAATGATTATTTGCAAAAACAAAAAAGTTTATCAGTTTGGACATCAAATATGTTGTCTTTGTAGCATATTCAACTGAATATGGGTTGAAAATTATTTGCAAATCATTGTATTCTGTTTATATTTACATCTAACACAATTTCCCAACTCATATGGAAACGGGGTTTGTACTTTCTATAGTTTAAGACTTACGGTACCGTATTTTTCGGAGTATAAGTCGCTCTGGAGTATAAGTCGCACCGGCCGAAAATGCATAATAAAGAAGGAAAAAAACATGTATAAGTCGCACTGGAGTATAAGTCGCATTTTTGGGGGGAAATTTATTTGATAAAACCCAACACCAAGAATAGACATTTGAAAGGCAATTTAAAATAAATAAAGAATAGTGAACAACAGGCTGAATAAGTGTACGTTATATGAGGCATAAATAACCAACTGACAACGTGCCTGGTATGTTAATGTAACATATTATGGTAAGAATCATTCAAATAACTATAACATATAGAACATGCTATACGTTTACCAAACAATCTGTCACTCCTAATCGCTAAATCCCATGAAATCTTATACGTCTAGTCTCTTACGTGAATGAGCTAAATAATATTATTTGATATTTTACGGTAATGTGTTAATAATTTCACACATAAGTCGCTCCTAAGTATAAGTCGCACCCCCGGCCAAACTATGAAAAAAACTGTGACTTATAGTCCGAAAAATACGGTATATGTAAAAACAGCATGTTAAAGGTCTTAAAAAATGATGTAGAACGTCCTGCGGGACGGATTGAAAATCTTAATGGGCCGCGGGCCTTATTTTGTCCAGGTCTGTTCTACATGATAGTTTAACAGCTCTGGTTTCTTCTTTAAACCAGGGAGTACGCCTTTTAGTGGCCTTTTATACTATCAAAGGCAGGGCATCGTTAAAATCGTAAGTGAGGTTGTCGATAGAGCCCACATAATTTGGGAATGGCGTCTTTAAAGTTAAAGTTAAAGTACCAATGATTGTCACACACGCACTAGGTGCGGGCAAATGATTCTCTGCATTTGACCCATCACCCTTGATCACTCCCTGGGAGGTGAGGGGAGCAGTGAGGGGTGTCATTTCTTGTGATTTAACCCCCAATTCCAACCCTTGATGCTGAGTGCCAAGCAGGGAGGTAATGGCTCCCATTTTTATAGTCTTTGGTATGACTCAGCCGGGGTTTGAACTCAGGGCGGACACTCTAACCACTAGGCCACTGAGTAGGTCAAAGGTCGTAGGCCAGCAAGAGTTGTAGTTGTGACAGCATCAATGTTGTGTGGTTATTAATATTTAGCTATCTGTTTGAGAAACTTTCTGATATTTTTTGGCGGCCTATGGTTAAGAAACACAGCTTAACCACTAGGCCTACTCACTGGCCTAGTGGTTAGAGTGTCCGCCCTGAGATCGGCAGGTTGTGAGTTCAAACCCCGGCCGAGTCATACCAAAGACTATAAACATGTTACCATTACCTCCCTGCTTGGTACTCAGCATCAAGGGTTGGAATTGGGGGTTAAATCACCAAAAATGATTCCCGGGCGCGGCACCGCTGCTGCCCACTGCTCCCCTCACCTCCCAGGGCGTGATCAAAGGGGATGGGTCAAATGCAGAGGACAAATTTCACCACACCTAGTGTGTGTGTGACAATCATTGGTACTTTAACTTTAACTTTAAAGGCGCCATTCCCAAATTATGTGGGCTCTATCGATAACCTTTAACTTAACTTAATACTATATCGATAAACTTTAACTTAACTTAAGGGAAGCTCCAAGGGCATAAAGCAAGGTCCGTTTGGGTGGGTTCAGTGTCAACGGACTGACCTCTCACCTCATTAATGGACCAAAATTGAACCACTCTGATTAAAAGCATCGCCACAGCTTGATGGTGCTAATTTCACAATAAAAGCCCACTATTAAAAACAGCGCAGTCGCACCCGATCAGACAACATTGTCACACCCACGCTGTGAATCCCGGCGGACGGCCGCTTTTCCAATTAACACGTACTGCAGCGGTACTGAGGGGCGTCTCTCTCTGCGCTGACCTTCTCCTCGCTCACACGTCCCAGCTTAATGAGATGATTAGCGTCGTGTTCTCACCCTGAAAAAGGGAAACGTTTATTTTTAAGCACATTAAAGTTCATGCTTAATTTGGAGCGTCCTGCTAAGAGTGCAATCGTCAGCTGTGTGACTTGTGTCCAGTGTTTTTACTCAACAAACAGAAAGGATTTAATCAGTTCAATCATACATTTATTTTCATTTTCAATGACACAATAACACATTTTGGCATTATTAATAATATATTGTGGAAGTCGATCCCTACATGTTCCACGGATATCACGTCACAGGAGCCAGGTGTGCCGTTTAACAGAGTTGTATTTTTTTCCATCCAAATATCAAGCACAATTTTTCATGTACCGTATTTTCCGCACTATAAAGCGCACCGGATTACATACTTGCCAACCCTCCCGAATTTTCCGGGAGACTCCCGAAATTCAGCGCCTCTCCCGAAAACCTCCCGGGACAAATATTCTCCCGAAAATCTCCCGATTTTCAGCCGGAGCTGGAGGCCACGCCCCCTCCAGCTCCATGCGGACCTGAATGAGGACATCCTTTTTTCACGACGGGAGGACAACAGGGTGACAAGAACTAAATCATCCAGACAAGAGATAAATTGTATTATTATGTTTATCTTACCTACAAATAAATATATTTATTAATTTAAAAAAAAGAAAAAAGAAATACATTTTTACTATATTTTGCTAAAAACATCAAAATTAATTGTATTTTTATTTGTATTTTTTCTGACTCCTTATTACATCCAGGCATTAGAATTATACATTAAAATAAACATATTTTAAATAATTAATTTTAAATTATCATAATAATTCATTTAAAATGACCATATTTAATTATTAAAATACCGTATTTTCCGCACTATAAGGCGCACCTAAAAACCACAAATTTTCTCAAAAGCTAACAGTGCGCCTTATAACCCGGTGCGCTTTATTACGATTAATTTTCATAAAGTTTCGATCTCGCAACTTCGGTAAACAGCCGCCATCTTTTTTCCCGGTAGAACAGGAAGCGCTTCTTCTTCTACGCAAGCAACCGCCAAGGAAAGCACCCGCCCCCATAGAACAGGAAGCGCTTTAAGCAACCACCCGCCCCCGGAAGAAGAAGAAAAAACGCGCGGATATCACCGTACGTTTCATTTCCTGTTTACATCTGTAAAGACCACAAAATGGCTCCTACAAAGGACAAGGATCCGGTTCATAAAAAGACGCAATCTCTCCATCCGCACACGGATTACTACCGTATTTCACAGCAACTGATATTCCTGTGATCCGCACTGTGGAACGGGAGCACGTACGGTGAATATTCGCACCACAGGGAATGAGAAGTCATCCTTCACTGTGGTTCTAGCTTGCCATGCTAACTTCCACCCATGGTGATATTCAAAAGGAAGACCTTGCCAAAAGAGACCTTTCCAGCCGGCGTCATCATAAAAGCTAACTCGAAGGGATGGATGGATGAAGAAAAGATGAGCGAGTGGTTAAGGGAAGTTTACGCGAAGAGGCCGGGTGGCTTTTTTCACACAGCTCCGAAGGCGAACACACCTTCACTAAGACGGGCAGACAGCTCCGGACGACATACGCCAACATTTGCCAGTGGATCGTAAATGCCTGGGCAGATATTTCGGTCACAACTGTGGTCCGAGCTTTCCGGAAGGCAGGATTCACAGAACAACAGCGACACTGACTCCCGATGACTTCGACGAGACGGAACCGGCCATTTTGGATACCACGCTTGCGCAACTTTTCAATTCGGACACCGAAGACGAAGAATTCGAAGGATTTACGAATGAAGAATAACTTCAGAAGGTGAGCGCTATGTTTATTTTGTGTGTTGTGACATTAACGTTCGAGCAACATTATGTTACAATTGCTCTACACCATTTTGAATTTTACTATGTTTGTGATTGCACATTTGCGTACATTTTGGGACAGAGTTGTTAGAACGCTGGTTTTCAATATATTATTAAAGTTTGACTGAACTATCTGACTGTTTTTTTGACATTCACTTTAGCGCAGCGTTTTTTTGACATTCACTTTAGCGCAGCGTAGGCGCGGCTTATAGTCCGGGGCGGCTTATTGGTGGACAAAATTATGAAATATGTAATTCATAGAAGGTGCGGCTAATAATCCGGTGCGCCTTATAGTGCGGAAAATACGGTAATTGCTTGTTTATCAACAACTTTAGCAATTTTTTCATTACATTTTGCAGCTCTCAGAAGCCAAGTTATGTTATATTCCTAAATATTTATTTATGCAAGTTTGAAGTATCAATTATCTAAACATGTAGATATATATATATATATATATATATATATATATATATATGTCTTAATAAGGTTATCCAAAAAATAGTGCTCGATACCGTAGTAGAGCGCAATATATGTATGTGTGGGAAAAAAAATCACAAGACTATTTCATCTCTTACAGGCCTGTTTCATGAGGGGGGGTTCCCTCACTCATCAGGAGATTTTAATGGGAGCATTCACATACCATGGTTTATATAGGGCACAGAGTGGGTGGGTACAGGCTGGCATAGGGGTGTGGTGATTGGCTCATGTGTTACCTAGGAGGTGTTTCCGTCTGTGGCGGCATGCTGTTACCGTATTTTCCGCACTATAAGGCGCACCGGATTATTAGCCGCACCTTCAATGAATTACATATTTCATAACTTTGTCCACCAATAAGCCGCCCCGGATTATAAGCCGCGCCTACGCTGCGCTAAAGGGAATGTCAAAAAAACAGTCAGATAGTTCAGTCAAACTTTAATAATATATTGAAAACCAGCGTTCTAACAACTCTGTCCCAAAATGTACGCAAATGTGCAATCACAAACATAGTAAAATTCAAAATGGTGTAGAGCAATAGCAACATAATGTTGCTCGAACGTTAATGTCACAACACACAAAATAAACATAGCGCTCACCTTCTGAAGTTATTCTTCATTCGTAAATCCTTCGAATTCTTCGTCTTCGGTGTCCGAATTGAAAAGTTGCGCAAGCGTGGGATCCAAAATGGCCGGTTCCGTCTCGTCGAAGTCATCGGAGTCAGTGTCGCTGTTGTTGTCCAGTAGTTCTGTGAATCCTGCCTTCCGGAAAGCTCGGACCACAGTTGTGACCGAAATATCTGCCCAGGCATTTACGATCCACTGGCAAATGTTGGCGTATGTCGTCCGGCGCTGTCTGCCCGTCTTAGTGAAGGTGTGTTCGCCTTCGGAGCTGTGTGAAATAAGCCACCCGGCCTCTTCGCGTAAACTTCCCTTAACCACTCGCTCATCTTTTCTTCATCCATCCATCCCTTCGAGTTAGCTTTTATGATGACGCCGGCTGGAAAGGTCTCTTTTGGCAAGGTCTTCCTTTTGAATATCACCATGGGTGGAAGTTAGCATGGCAAGCTAGAACCACAGTGAAGGATGACTTCTCATTCCCTGTGGTGCGAATATTCACCGTACGTGCTCCCGTTCCACAGTGCGGTTCACAGGAATATCAGTTGCTGTGAAATACGGTAGTAATCCATGTGCGGATGGAGAGATTGCGTCTTTTTATGAACCGGATCCTTGTCGCTTAGTAGGAGCCATTTTGTGGTCTTTACAGATGTAAACAGGAAATGAAACGTACGGTGATATCCGCGCGTTTTTTCTTCTTCTTCCGGGGGCGGGTGGTTGCTTACAGTAGAAGAAGAAGCGCTTCCTGTTCTATGGGGGCGGGTGCTTTCCTTGGCGGTTGCTTGCGTAGAAGAAGAAGCGCTTCCTGTTCTACCGGGAAAAAAGATGGCGGCTGTTTACCGAAGTTGCGAGATCGAAACTTTATGAAAATGAATCGTAATAAAGCGCACCGGGTTATAAGGCGCACTGTCAGCTTTTGAGAAAATGTGTGGTTTTTAGGTGCACCTTATAGTGCGGAAAATACGGTACAATTTCGCTGCGCTTGTTGAGGGATGACAGGTCTGGACGGTAAATAATAAACAGTTTCTCTTTCAAGCATAGGTTGCATCTTTTATTACCACTATTGTAAGGTGTGCTGGATGCAAGGATTTGCCATGTTATTGAATATTCAACATTATTGTCTTTGAGGTCCCAAATGTGTTTGCTGAGTTCTGTGGTATTCCGCAGGTTTTGGTTCCTGAAAGAAGCCTTGTGATTGTTCCATCTGGTTTTGAATTCTCCCTCGGTTAATCCTACATATGTGTCGGATGTGTTAATGTCCTTGCGTATTACCTTAGATTGGTAGACAACTGATGTTTGTAAGCACCCCCCGTTGAGAGGGAAATCAGGTTTCTTTCGACAGTTACAGCCTTTGTTGGTTTTGGAGTCGCTCATATATATATATATATATATGTATGTGTGGGGAAAAAAAATCACAAGACTATTTCATCAGAGATGAAATAGTCTTGTGATTTATTTTTTTTCCCACACATACATATATTGCGCTCTACTACGGTATCGAGCACTATTTTTTTGGATAACCTTATTAAGACATATATATATATATATATATATATATATATATATATATATATATATATATGTATGAAATACTTGACTTGGTGAATTCTAGCTGTCAATATACTCCTCCCCTCTTAACCACGCCCCCAACCACGTCCTGCCCCACCCCCGACCACGCCCCCACTCCCCACCTCCCGAAATCGGAGGTCTCAAGGTTGGCAAGTATGCTGGATTATAAGGCGCACCTTCAATGAATAGCCTATTTTAAAACGTTGTTCATATATAAGGCGCACCGCATTATAAGGCGCACCGCATTATAAGGCGTATAGAATAGAACGCTACAGTAGAGGCTGGGGTTACGTTATGCATCCCGTAGTTGCGAGACCTGTTATTGGTCCATATATAAGGCGCACCGGATTATAAGGCGCACTGTCAGCTTTTGAGAAAATTTGAGGTTTTTAGGTGCGTCTTATAGTGCGGAAAATACGGTAGCTTTTCTCCAGTCTTTACTTCCTCCGCTGGCCGCTCACTGTTAAAGACAACAGATGATTAGTGAAATCTAATCACCTGCCAGCTGTGTCTCGCCGTCCCGCACATGCCCCGCCCCTAGCTGATGGTGCTCCGCCCTCGACACCATTGCCAGAGGCGGTGACCTTTGCTCCTGCAGGCGCGCTGACGCACTTTGCTCCACATATATATATATATATATATTTTTTTTTTTTTTTCACATTTACACTCCTCAATGGCACAAAAGTGAAAATGTATTACCACTTCTCCATCTTTTCATTACAATACAACCAGAAAATGTTTTTAAAAACTAAATAAAAATCAGCATTGAGAATCACTTAAATGGAATGGAATATTGAATAATGTCATTTCTGACGGCCGAATTCAGAACTATTTTTTTCATGACTGCGCTGAGGGGGTTCCTGCATATTTTGATCACTTAACTTTAATTTTGTATTATTTTTATTTTGATGAATGGGAATTGAAAAACCTTGTTTGGTGTGGGTTCACAGTGTGGCGCATATTTGTAACAGTGTTAAAGTTGTTTATACGGCCACCCTCAGTGTGACCTGGATGGCTGTTGACCAAGTATGCCTTGCATTCACTTGTGTGTGTGAAAAGACGTAGATATTATGTGATTGGGCCGGCACACAAAGGAAGTGCCTTTAAGGCACGCCCCCAATATTGTTGTCTGGGTGGAAATTCGGGAGAATGGTTGCCCCGGGAGATATTCGGGAGGGGCACTGAAATTCGGGAGTCTCCCGGGAAAATCGGGACGGTTGGCAAGTATGACTGGGAGACGCAACTGCTCTGTACTTCTCCCTACGTCCGTGTAGCACTCTGTACAGCGGCGTTTTAAAAAGTCAAAAATGTTCCTTTTAGAACCCAATACCGATCACTTCCGATATTACATTTTAAAGCATTTATCGGACGTATCGGACATCTCTAATTATAACATATTGTTTGATACATACTCAAGTATATGCTGCTTTGGAATACATTTACAGTTCTTATTCACGCCTGAACGATACACAAGCCTCCAGCTAGGTGGCAGCAGTGCTCAAACTAATCAAGTGGTCTTGTTTTGAATGTGACACATTGAGCTCGTTAACTGTTTTACGTTGCTGCGGTAGGTTAGGGATTCATATGGGTCAGAGGAAGAGGGGGGGGGGGGCTAAATAATTTTGCAATGCAGTCCGGTGAAAACGATTGAAAGCGCCACTCCGCGTCACACCTGACGCTGTGGTCAAACTTAGGGTTGCCACAAAGCACATTTAAAGATATTCAACACTACTGCCACCCCCAATTCGTCACGTTTCATGTGTCAGGTAAACCCTGACGAATGGGTCTATATGAATCCCCTTTCTGCTGTACGTCATCTTGTTTTATTTTTCGGTTTTGATATGCAGAATGTTGTGAACACTTCTGTCCCGCCGGGGGGTGATGACAGGAAATAACCGGTTGGTAGAGTGGCCGTGCCAGCAACTTGAGGGTTGCAGGTTCGATCCCCGCATCCGCCATCCTAGTTACTGCCGTTGTGTCCTTGGGCAAGACACTTTACCCACCTGCTCCCAGTGCCACCCACACTGGTTTAAATGTAACTTAGATATTGGGTTTCACTATGTAAAGCGCTTTGAGTAACTAGAGAAAAGCGCTATATAAATATAATTCACTTCACAATTCACTTCACAATTGAGTACCGCCGCACCAAGCTGAGATGTCCCGCTTCTTTCTTGCAGGCGAGGACGACGACGACGACGAGTGCGGCGAGGAGAAGCTGCCGTCGTGCTTCGACTACGTCATGCACTTCCTCACCGTCTTCTGGAAGGTTCTGTTCGCCTTCGTGCCGCCCACAGACTACTGGAACGGCTGGGCGTGCTTTGTGGTGTCCATCTGCATGATCGGGCTGCTCACCGCCATCATCGGTACGGCCGACACTGCAGGGGGGGTGTGTGTGGGTGTGTCTTTGTGCGTTAGTGACACACGTGTGTGTGTGTGCTTGCAGGCGACCTGGCGTGTCACTTTGGCTGCACAGTCGGCCTGAAAGACTCCGTCACAGCTGTTGTGTTTGTCGCGTTGGGAACGTCGGTACCAGGTGAGTCTGCGCTCACAATTCATCCCCCACGTTCCTTCCACTTCAGGCCTTTCTCTCTCTTTCCTATTTGGCATCTTCAGGCTTTTATGCGCACAACCACTCAGCCCCCACAACCCCCGAGGGTCTTCCATTTAGCAGATTAGTCTTCTTCCTCCTCTGAGGGCCTTGCGTAACATTTGCAACTCACTGCATTCAATTTGGAGATCTAGATTTACTCCCCCACATTCTTAGTGTATTCTTACGGCGCCGTAATAACACTAAACTGCATGATTTATTCAAAAGTCCTAAACAAAATCCGTCACTAGGGGGAGCTCCAAGAGGTGGCGTCACACGACCATAAATACTGCTCATGTAAAGGGCATACCTCTTGTTCTGTTTGTCATACATTTGTTTCTGTGATCCCAAGTTAACAAAAGTCCAATAAAACTAAAAAAAACTACATCTAAAGATATTTTAACATTATTAAATGGCATACAAGTGGGAAATGAAGTTAACCCCCTTCCAATTAAACTAAAATTGAGTAAAACTACATCCAAAGCAGTGACGTGCAGTCACTAGATCATGGAAAGAAAAAAAATGTGAAAAGAAAAATTTTTTATTAAATTGTTATATGTATCCAGTGATTATACTATAAAGTTATTTTCCATTTAACTTCACCAGTTTTAGATTATTTTTATTCAAAATTGCTGAATTTTCACATTTGCCATTCAAATACTGAGAAGAGACGGTGCGGTGATCAGCAGCCAGTTGAGGCACGTCACTCAGTGCCTCAACATGGATTCCGGACTCGGCTAACTGCTGGCCTGCTGTGCAGTGAGACCGTATTGCTATATGAACTATATTATACATTTCCATAGTTTAGTTAGCTGAGGTCTATAATGTACAGTGTATTTTGTCAACAACTGTATGTGTGTAACGTATTTCTTGTGCTGAGCGATCATAAAACGGCTGCGAAGACTTACTGGCTGAGGCTCCAGTAATCCCGCCTCCTGCACCCCCGCCTAGAATTGTTATATCAACTAAAGCCCACACTTAAATGTTCCACGTACAAGATTGAATCTATTTAAAAAAGTTATTTCATAAGAAGCCAAAAAGTGCAAAAACAATAATGTTCGAGTTGGAGGAGTTGTGAATGACTGCAGGGCCACAACATTAGGTACACCTGCAGACTACCTAATTCACAACTCCTCCAACACGAACATTATTGTTTTTTGCACTTTTTGGCTTCTTATTAAATAACTTTTGTAACCTATTTCCATGGGCTTTTCTCTTTGTGATGTTAAGTTCCTGTTATGCGCTGTTATACAGTATATGCCTTGAGCTCTTATTTTGAAGGCGCTAAGAGCGGAAGTGATGACACGGAGTGGAGCGTAGGTTTTTGAAAGAAGGTAAATAAAGTGGTCCTCGTGTAAACTGGAGCCTCCGTGTTTGTTATTTTGTAGTTCCATACAGTATAGGCGACATTTATAAACCCTCAGTTACACTTTTTTAAAGACATTCAATCTTGCATGTGGAAAGTTTAAGTGAGGGCTTTAGTTGATATAACACTCCCGTCAGGGGGTGCATTAATCCAGCACAACAGCGGCGCATGGACTTCATTTATAAGTAAAGTTAAGACCATAATCACATTTTATTTAATTAAATGTGCTGTTTTGTGTGCTACAGTTTGTATGTGTAAAGTTAAAGTTAAGTTAAAGTACCAATGATTGTCACACACACACTAGGTGTGGTGAAATTTGTCCTCTGCATTTGACCCATCCCCTTGTTCACCCCCTGGGAGGTGAGGGGAGCAGTGGGCAGCAGCGGCGGGAATAATTTTTGGTGATTTAACCCCCAATTCCAACCCTTGATGCTGAGTGCCAAGCAGGGAAGAATGCTGGTATGAGCTTTTAAACATAACCCGTTTACTGCTGCCAATCAAATGGTGAATAAGATACTCTTTAGGGTTCATATGTTTGTAAATCTGACTGTGATGAAGTCAGTGCCTCACCAGCCGTCAACCTCACCGCACGTCACTGATCCAAAGATAACATTTTAACGTTATTGAATGGCATACAAGTGGGAAAAGATGGTAACCTCCGTGCAATAAAACTAAAATCAAGTAAAACTACACCCAAGGATAATATTTAAATGTTATTCAATGGCATACCAGTGTTGGAAAAGAAGGTAACCCCCGTCCAATAAAACTAAAATCAAGTAAAACTACATATAAAGATAATGGGATACAAGTGGGAAAAGAAGGTAACCTCCGTCCAATAAAACTGAAATCGAGTAAAACTACACCCAAGGGTAATATTTTAATGTTATTAAATGCCATACAAGTGAGGAAAGAAGGTAACCTCTGTCCAATGAAACTAAAATCAAGTAAAAATACACCTAAAGATAACATTTTAATGTTATTAAATGGCATACAAGTGAGGAAAGAAGGTAACCTCCGTCTAATGAAACTAAAATCAAGTAAAACTACATGTAGTGTCAATGTTTATATAACATTGTAACATTCTTACCTGTCATACAAGTTTTAGAAAAAAAATAACAACAGTTAAGTAAAACAAAAATCAAGTAAAACTACATCTAAAGATAATATTTTAACGTTATTAAATGGCATACGAGTGGGAAAATAAGGTAACCTCCATCCAATAAAACTAAAATCAAGTAAAATTACACCCAAAAAATAACTTTTTAGCATTATTAAATGGCATACCAGTGGGAAAAGAAGGTAACCTACGTCCAATGAAACTAAAATCAAGTAAAACTACATGTAGTGTCAATGTTTATATAATATTGTAACATTCTTACCTGTCATATAAGTGTAAGAAAAAAATAACAACAGTTAAATAAAACACAAATCAAGTAAAACTACATCTGAAGATAATATTTTAACATTATTAAATGGCATACGAGTGGGAAAATAAGGTAACCTCCGTCCAATAAAACTAAAATCAAGTAAAATTACACCCAAAGATAACTTTTTAGCGTTATTAAATGGCATACCAGTGGGAAAAGAAGGTAACCCCAGTCCAATAAAACTAAAATCAAGGAAATGTACATCAAAAGATAATATTTTAATGTTATTAAATGGCATACAAGTGGGAAAAGAAGTTAACCCCGTCCCATAAAGCTTAAATCAAGTAAAATTACATGCACAGTCAATGTTTGTATAATATTTAAACATTCTTACCTGTCAAAGAAGTGTAAGAAAAAATTAACAACAGTTAAATATAACTAAAATCAAGTAAAACTACATCTAAAGCTAACATTTTAACATTATCGACACCCAGAAACGCCTTCGGCTTCGCTGGGCCTGAGCTCCTCTAAGATGGACTGATACAAAGTGGAAAAGTGTTCTGTGGTCTGACGAGTCCACATTTCAAATTGTTTTTGGAAACTGTGGACGTCGTGTCCTCCCGATCAAAGAGGAAAAGAACCATCCGGATTGTTATAGGCGCAAAGTTGAAAAGCCAGCATCTGTGATGGTATGGGGGTGTATTAGTGCCCAAGACATGGGTAACTTACACATTTGTGAAGGCGCCATTAATGCTGAAAGGTACATACAGGTTTTGGAGCAACATACGTTGCCATCCAAGCAACGTTACCATGGACGCCCCTGCTTATTTCAGCAAGACAATGCCAAGCCACGTGTTACATCAACGTGGCTTCATAGTAAAAGAGTGCGGGTACTAGACTGGCCTGCCTGTAGTCCAGACCTGTCTCCCATTGAAAATGTGTGGCGCATTATGAAGCCTAAAATACCACAACGGAGACCCCCGGACTGTTGAACAACTTAAGCTGTACATCAAGCAAGAATGGGAAAGAATTCCACCTGAGAAGCTTAAAAAATGTGTCTCCTCAGTTCCCAAACGTTTACTGAGTGTTGTTAAAAGGAAAGGCCATGTAACACAGTGTTGAACATGCCCTTTCCCAACTACTTTGTCACGTGTTGCAGCCATGAAATTCTAAGTTAATTATAATTTGCAAAAAAAAAATAAAGTTTATGAGTTTGAACATCAAATATGTTGTCTTTGTAGTATATTCAATTGAATATGGGTTGAAAAGGATTTGCAAATCATTGTATTCCGTTTATATTTACATCTAACACAATTTCCCAACTCATATGGAAACGGGGTTTGTAGTATTCCTATTTTGTCTTTAGAATGAAAAACAAAAAAACAAGCTGCGGGCCGCACTTTGGTCACCACTGATGAAGACTAACAGTTTCGATTACTTTCCCAGGAGACACACACACACACACACACACACACACACACTGTGTTATTAGCATGAGGCTAATTTATCATGTCAGGAAGGCATTAGCATGATACATAGCATGCAGGTACACACTATGTCACAATAAACACACAGCAGCTGCAGCAGTGTACACAACGTTGAACTGCGCTATGGAAACAATTTAGTCTTATTAGCAGGACGCACACACACACACACACACACACACACATAAATAGTTTCACAACACAAACCAGACCCGCAGTTATTTGGCTTTTGCAGTCCGTAAATCCTGCGGTGATTAACCTCGTTTATCACGGAAAAACGATAATACTTTTTAGGAGTCTGGTGCGATAAAAGAAAAAAGACTTTGATCGCGGTTTTAAACACCTGAGCCGCTTTAATTGTGTTTCAAGTGCAAGAAGTAATATGTAGTAAAGTGTTATTGCTATTCTTAGAGGCTGCTCTAGTCAATCACACACCTGGACTGATGGCCACTAGCTTCATTGGCGCCCTGTGTGAGGCCCCCTTATGGCGCCAACTCTCCTGACACATACACTATATTGCCAAAAGTATTTGGCCACCCATCCGAATGATAAAAATCAGGTGTCCTAATCACTTGGCCCGGTGTATAAAATCAAGCACTTAGGCATGGAGACTGTTTTTACAAACATTTGTGAAAGAATGGGCCGCTCTCAGTGATTTCCAGCGTGGAACTGTCACAGGATGCCACCTGTGCAACAATAATAATAAATAATCATAATAGATTTTATTTGTAAAAAGCACTTTACATTGAGTAAACAACCTCAAAGTGCTACAGTGTATTAAAAAAAAAAAATACAAAAATAAATAAAAACTAGAACAGCCAAATAGCTAAAACTAGTATGCATATATCTAAAAAAGAAGGGTTTTTAAGCCTTTTTTAAAAGCATCCACAGTCTGTGGTGCCCTCAGGTGGTCAGGGAGAGCGTTCCACAGACTGGGAGCGGCGGAGCAGAAAGCCCGGTCTCCCATTGTTCGTAGCTTTGTCCTCGGAATCCAGTCGTGAAATTTCCTCGCTCCTAAATATTCTAAAGTCAACTTTCTCATAAGAGAAGTGAAGAGTTTGGGAACAACAGCAAGTCAGCCACCAAGTGGTAGGCCACGTAAACTGACAGAGAGGGGTCGGCGGATGCTGAAGCGCATAGTGCAAAGACTTTCTGTGCAGTCAGTTGCTACAGAGCTCCAAACTTCCTGTGACCTTCCAATTAGCCCACGTACAGTACGCAGAGAGCTTCATGGAATGGGTTTCCATGGCCGGGCAGCTGCATCACCAAGTCCAATGCAAAGCGTGAGATGCAGTGGTGTAAAGCAAGTGGCCACTGGACTCTAGAGCAGCGGAGACGCCTTCTCTGGAGTGATGAATCACACTTTTCCATCTGGCAATCTGATGGACCAGTCTGGGTTTGGAGCTTGCCAGGAGAACGCTACATTTCGGACTGCATTGTGCCGAGTGTGAAATTTGGTGGAGGAGGAATTATGGTGTGGGGTTGTTGGTCCCTTAGTTCCAGTGAAAGGAACTTTGAATGCTCCAGGATACCAAAACATTTTCGACAATTCCATGGGATGGCAATTCAAGTTCATATGTGAGTAAAGGCAGGTGGCCAAATACTTTTGGCAATATAGTGTATATCCTAACCCAGGGGTGAAAAACTCGTTTTTTTTTATTGAGGGCCACATCGCAATTATGGCTTCTCTCAAAGGGCCACATTGAATAATGTGGCGGATCCCATTAAATGATGTGGCAGGCCACTTCAAATTATGTGGAAGGCCACTTTAAATAACATGGCGGACTTCTTTGAATGATGTGGTAGACCACAACGAAAGACGTGACGGGCCAAATTAAATAATGTGGCGGACTATTTTGGATGATGTGGAAACCACATTAAAATGCTGTGGACCACCACACTAAATGACATAGTGGTCCATGTTGAAAATGTGACGGACCTCAATAAATAATGTGTCGGATCACTTTGAATGATGTGTAAGGCCACCTTAAATGACGTGAAAGGCCACTTTAAATGATATAGAAGACCACATTCAATGATGTGAAGAGCCAGATTAAATGAAGTGATAGACCACGTGAAATCACGTGGAAGACCACATTAAATGATGTGAAGGGCTACTTTAAATGACTTGGCGGACTCTTTTGGATGATGTGGAAGACCACATTAAAATGCTGTGGACCACCACGCTGAATGACATAGTGGTCCACGTTGAAAATGTGACGAACCTCAATAAATAACGTGGCGGTCCACTTTGAATGATGTGTAAGACCACATTAAATGACGTGAAAGGCCACTTTAAATGATATAGAAGACCACATTCAATGATGTGAAGGGCCACATTGAATGACGTGGAAGACCACGTGAAATCACGTGGAAGACCACATTAAATGATGTGACGGGCCACTTTAAATGAAGTGGCAGACTCTTTTGAATGATGTGGAAGACCACATTAAATGCTGTGGACCACCACACTGAATGACATAGTGGTCCACGTTGAAAATGTGGCGGACCACTTTGATCGATGTGTAAGACCACATTAAATTACGTGAAAGGCCACATTAAATGATATAGAAGACCACATTAAATGATGTGAAGAGCCAGATTAAATGTTGTGATGGACCACGTGAAATCACGTGGAAGACCACATTAAATGACGTGACGGGCCACTTTAAATGACGCGGCGGACCGCTTTGAAACATGTGGTTAACATCAAGAAATAATATGGCAGACTACTTTAAATAATGTGGCGGACCACATGGAATAACATGACGGGCCACATTAATGATGTAGTGGACCTTCCATGCATCCAGCCATCTTCTTCCGTTTATCCGACCTCATTAAATAATGTGGCAAAACACTTATAATGATGTGGAACACCACTTTAAATGATGTGGTGAAGCACAGTGATTGACGTGACAGCCCACATTAAATTATGTGGCGATGGCGGACCTCATTAAATAATGTTGCGGACCACTTTGAATGATGTGGAAGATCACATTAAATGAGGTGACGGGCCACATTAAATAACGTGGCGGACCTCATTAAGTAATGTGTCAAACCACTTAAAAATGCTGTGGACGACCACACTGAATGACATAGTGGACCACGTTGAATGATGGGATGGACCTATTAAATGACGTGAAAGGCCACTTCAAATAATGTGAAAGAACATTTTAAATGAAGTGGTGGACCTCATTAAATAATGTGGCGGACCATTTTGAATTATGTGGAAGACCACGTTTAATGATGTGAAGGGCCACATTAGATGATGTGGAAGACATCATTGAATGAAGTGACAATCCACATTAAATGATGTGGTGAAGCACACTGAATAATGTGACGGCCACTTTAAATGATGTGGCGGACCTCATTAAGTAATGTGGCAGACCACTTAAAATGCTGTGGACGACCACACTGAATGACATAGTGGACCACGGTTAATGATGTTGAAGACCACATTAAATGACGTGAAAGGCCACTTTAAATTATGTCAAAGGCCACGTTAAATGACGTGACGGGCCATTTTAAATACTGTGAAAGACCACATTGAATGACGTGGTAGACCACATGAAATCTTGTAGAAGACCACATTAAATGACGTGAAGGGCCAATTTAAATAATGTGAAAGACCACATTGAATGACATGGTAGACCACATTAAATCATGTAGAAGACCACATTAAATGATGTGACGGGCCAGATTAAATCATGTGGAAGACCACGTTAAATGATGTGACGGGCTAGGTTAAATGATGTGGCGGACCTCATTAAGTAATGCTGTGGACGACCACACTGAATGACATAGTGGACCACGGTGAATGATGTTGAAGACCAAATTAAATGACGTGAAAGGCCATTTTAAATTATGTAGAAGGCCACATTAAATGACGTGAAGGGCCAATATAAATAATGTGAAAGACCACATTGAATGACGTGGTAGACCACATTAAATCATGTGGAAGACCACATTAAATGATGTGACGGGCCAGATTAA
Source organism: Nerophis lumbriciformis (assembly GCF_033978685.3). Taxonomy (NCBI): domain Eukaryota; kingdom Metazoa; phylum Chordata; class Actinopteri; order Syngnathiformes; family Syngnathidae; genus Nerophis; species Nerophis lumbriciformis. The sequence continues at coordinate 60,176,776 of NC_084549.2, read as the reverse complement.
ATCATGTGGAAGACCACATTAAATGATGTGACGGGCTAGGTTAAATGATGTGGTGGACCTCATTAAGTAATGCTGTGGACGACCACACTGAATGACATAGTAGACCACGGTGAATGATGTTGAAGACCACATTAAATGACGTGAAAGGCCACTTTAAATTATGTCGAAGGCCACGTTAAATGACATGATGGGCCACCTTAAATAATGTGAAAGACCACATTGAATGACGTGGTAGACCACATGAAATCTTGTAGAAGACCACATTAAATGACGTGAAGGGCCAATTTAAATAATGTGAAAGACCACATTGAATGACGTGGTAGACCACATTAAATCATGTGGAAGACCATATTAAATGATGTGACGGGACAGGTTAAATCATGTGGAAGACCACATTAAATGATGTGACGGGCTAGGTTAAATGATGTGGCGGACCTCATTAAGTAATGCTGTGGACGACCACACTGAATGACATAGTGGACCACGGTGAATGATGTTGAAGACCAAATTAAATGACATGAAAGGCCACTTTAAATTATGTAGAAGGTTACTTTAAATGACGTGAAGGGTCAATTTAAATAATGTGAAAGACCACATTGAATGACGTGGTAGACCACATTAAATCATGTGGAAGACCACATTAAATGATGTGACGGGCCAGCTTAAATCATGTGGAAGACCACAATAAATGATGTGACGGGCTAGGTTAATTGATGTGGTGGACCTCATTAAGTAATGCTGTGGACGACCACACTGAATAACACAGTGAACCACGGTGAATGATGTGACAGACCTCATTAAATAACATGGTGGACCACTTTGAATGATGTAGAATACCAGATTAAATGACGTGAAGGGCCACTTAAATAATGTGAAAGACAATTTTTAATTATGTTGTTGACCTCATTAAATAACGTGGCGGACAACTTTGAATAATGTGGAAGACCACATTTAATGATGTGAAGGGCCACATTAAATGATGTGGAAGACCACATTGAATGACGTGACGGGCCACTTTCAATGATGTGGCGAACCGCTTTGAATGGTTTGGGAGACCACATTAAATGATGTGACGGGCCACCACATTAAATGACGTGACGGGCCACATTAAATAAAGTGGTGGAACACATTGAATAACGTGGTGGACAACTTTAAATGACGCGGATGGCCACATTAAATCATGTGGTGGACCACATTGAATGAATTGGTCCACTTTAAATGATGTGACGGACCACTTTGCATAATGTGAAATGACGTGAAGGGCCACTTTAAATGACGTGGTCGACCTCATTAAATAACACATGAGTCCTAACCCGATGAGCAATGCAAACGTGAATCTTTTTTCTACTCCTCATTCTTGCGGCGCCCCCTAGGGAATGCCCGCCTGGGTCATTGCCCGTGTGGCCCAAAGCCAAAACGGCCGCTGACTCTGACGGCAAGTGAAGTGTTTCCAACAGAGTTAATAACGTTTATTCACTCTGACCTTTTCACGTCGGACGTAGCAGGAAGGAAAAAAAAAAAGCTTAACAGCCCTTTGGGCCACTGCAGACATTCCTGAACGTTTTTGTTTGAAGCTTTTCACAAGGGAGGAAAAAAACCTCAAACTTCAACCAAACTAAACTACATAACCACATAATAATATATATTTTTTGTTACACTTACCGGGTCACATAAAAATGTGGTGAGCCACATAAATAATGTAGCAGGCCACGTAAATAAAATGTGGCGGGCCATCTAAATAATGTAGCAGGCCACATAAAATGAAGTGGCAGATTACATAAAATAATGTAATGGGCCACTTAAATAATGTGGTGGGCCTCAGAAATAATGTAACGGGCCACATGAATAATGTAGCAGGCCACGTGAATAATGTAGCAGGCCACATAAAATATAGTGGCGAACCACGTAAAATATTGTAATTGGCCACTTAAATAATGTGGTGGGCCACAGAAATAATGTAGCGGGCCACGTAAATAAAATGTGGTTGGTCACCTAAATAATATGGCGGGCCACATAAATAAAATGTGGCCGGCCACATAAATAATGTAGCAGACCATATAAAATAATGTAGCGGATCACATAAAAAATGTGATGAGCCACATAAATAATGTAGCAGGCCACATTAAAATAATGTAGCAGGCCACTTAAATAAAATGTGGCGGGCCACATAAATAATGTAGCAGGCCACGTAAATCAGATGTGGCGGGCCACGTAAATAATGTGGCAGGCCACATAAAATGATGTGGCAGATTACATAAAATAATGTAATGGGCACTTAAATAATGTGGTGGGCCTCAGAAATAATGTAACGGGCCACATGAATGATGTAGCAGGCCACATAAAATATAGTGGCGAACCACGTAAAATATTGTAATTGGCCACTTAAATAATGTGTTGGGCCACAGAAATAATGTAGCGGGGCACATACATAAAATGTGGTTGGTCACCTAAATAATGTAGCAGGCCACGTAAATAAAATGTGGCCAGCCACATAAATAATGTAGCAGGCCACGTTAAATAATGTAGCAGGCCACGTAAATAAAATGTGGTGGGCCACATAAATCAAATGTGGCGGGCCACATAAATAATGTAGCAGGCCACATATAATGAGGTGGCGGATTACATAAAATAATGTAATGGGCCACTTAAATAATGTGGTGGGCCTCAGAAATAATGTAGCAAGCCACATAAAATAATGTAGCGGGTCACGTAAAAATTGTGGTGGGCCACATAAATAATGTAGCAGGCCACTTTAAGGTAATGTAGCAGGCCACATAAAATGATGTGGCGGATTACATATAATAATGTAATGGGCGACTTAAATAAAGTGGTGGGCCACAGAAATAATGTCGCGGGTCGCGTAAAAAATGTGGTGGGCCATATAAATAATGTAGCAGTCCACATAAATAAAATGTGGCGGGCCGCATAATTAATGTAGCAGGCCACATTAAAATAATGTAGCAGGCCACTTAAATAAAATGTGGCGGGCCATCTAAATAATGTTGCAGGCCACATAAAATGTCGTGGCAGATTACATAAAATAATGCAATGGGCCACTTAAGTAATGTGGTGGGCCTCAGAAATAATGTAATGGGCCACATGAATAATGTAGCAGGCCATATAAAATATAGTGGCGAACCACGTAAAATATTGTAATTGGCCACTTAAATAATGTGGTGGGCCACAGAAATAATGTAGCGGGCCACATACATAAAATGTGGTTGGTCACCTAAATAATGTGGCGGGCCACATAAATAAAATGTGGCCGGATACATAAACAAAATGTGGCCGGCCACATAAATAATGTAGCAGGCCACATAAAAATAATGTCGCAGGTCACATAAAAAATGTGGTGAGCCACATAAATAATGTAGCAGGCCACATTAAAATAATGTAGCAGGCCATGTAAATAAAATGTGGCGGGCCACATAAATAATGTAGCAGGCCACGTAAATCAAATGTGGCGGGCCACATAAATAATGTAGCAGGCCACATAAAATGATGTGGCAGATTACATAAAATAATGTAATGGGCACTTAAATAATGTGGTGGGCCTCAGAAATAATTTAACGGGCCACATGAAAAATGTATCAGGCCACATAATATAGTGGCAAACCGCGTAAAATATTGTAATTGGCCACTTAAATAATGTGGTGGGCCACAGAAATAATGTAGCGGGCCACGTACATAAAATGTGGTTGGTCACCTAAATAATGTGGCGGGCCACATAAATAAAATGTGGGCGGCCACGTAAATAATGTAGCAGGCCACATAAAATAATGTAGCGGGTCACATAAACAATATTGGTGAGCCACATAAATAATGTAGCAGGCCACATAAAATAATGTAGCAGGCCACAATAAAATAATGTAGCAGGTCACATTAAAATAATGTAGCAGGCCACATAAATAAAATGTGGCAGGCCACATAAATAATGTAGCAGGCCACGTAAATCAGATGTGGCGGGCCACATAAATAATGTGGCAGGCCACATAAAATGATGTGGCAGATTACATAAAATAATGTAATGGGCACTTAAATAATGTGGTGGGCCTCAGAAATAATGTAACGGGCCACATGAATGATGTAGCAGGCCACATTAAAATAATGTAGCAGGCCATGTAAATAAAATGTGGCGGGCCACATAAATAATGTAGCAGGCCACGTAAATCAAATGTGGCGGGCCACATAAATAATGTAGCAGGCCACATAAAATGACGTGGCGGATTACATAAAATAATGTAATGGGCCACTTAAATAATGCGGTGGGCCTCAGAAATAATGTAGCAAGCCACATAAAATAATGTAGCGGGTCACGTAAAAAAATGTGGTGGGCCACATAAATAATGTAGCACGCCACTTTAAGATAATGTAGCGGGCCACGTAAATAAAATGTGGCGGGCCATATAAATAATGTTGCAGGCCACGTAAAATGTTGTGGGAGATTACATAAAATAATGCAATGGGCCACTTAAGTAATGTGGTGGGCCTCAGAAATAATGTAATGGGCCACATGAATAATGTAGCAGGCCATATAAAATATAGTGGCGAACCACGTAAAATATTGTAATTGGCCACTTAAATAATGTGGTGGGCCACAGAAATAATGTAGCGGGCCACATACATAAAATGTGGTTGGTCACCTAAATAATGTGGCGGGCCACATAAATAAAATGTGGCCGGTTACATAAATAAAATGTGGCCGGCCACATAAATAATGTAGCAGGCCACATAAAAATAATGTCGCGGGTCACATAAAAAATGTGGTGAGCCACATAAATAATGTAGCAGGCCACATTAAAATAATGTAGCAGGCCACATTAAAATAATGTAGCAGGCCATGTAAATAAAATGTGGCGGGCCACATAAATAATGTAGCAGGCCACGTAAATCAAATGTGGCGGGCCACATAAATAATGTAGCAGGCCACATAAAATGATGTGGCAGATTACATAAAATAATGTAATGGGCACTTAAATAATGTGGTGGGCCTCAGAAATAATTTAACGGGCCACATGAAAAATGTAGCAGGCCACATAATATAGTGGCAAACCACGTAAAATATTGTAATTGGCCACTTAAATAATGTGGTGGGCCACAGAAATAATGTAGCGGGCCACGTACATAAAATGTGGTTGGTCACCTAAATAATGTGGCGGGCCACATAAATAAAATGTGGGCGGCCACGTAAATAATGTAGCAGGCCACATAAAATAATGTAGCGGGTCACATAAACAATATTGGTGAGCCACATAAATAATGTAGCAGGCCACATAAAATAATGTAGCAGGCCACAATAAAATAATGTAGGAGGTCACATTAAAATAATGTAGCAGGCCACATTAAATAAAATGTGGCAGGCCACATAAATAATGTAGCAGGCCACACAAATCAAATGTGGCGGGCCACATAAATAATGTAGCAGGCCACATAAAATGACGTGGCGGATTACATAAAATAATGTAATGGGTCACTTAAATAATGCGGTGGGCCTCAGAAATAATGTAGCAAGCCACATAAAATAATGTAGCGGGTCACGTAAAAAATGTGGTGGGCCACATAAATAATGTAGCAGGCCACTTTAAGATAATGTAGCGGGCCACATAAATAATGTAGCAGGCCACTTAAATGATGTGGCGGATTACATAAAATAATGTAATGGGCCACTTATATAAAGTGGTGGGCCACAGAAATAATGTCGCGGGTCGCGTAAAAAATGTGGTGGTACATATAAATAATGTAGCAGTCCACTTAAAAATAATGTAGCGGGCCACATAAATAAAATGCGGCGGGCCGCGTAAATAATGTAGCAGGCCACATCAAATGATGTGTTTATCTATTTTATGAAGGAATGTAGTCAATCATAGAACTGGCATCCAGCGTTATTAAAAAAAGTATACATTTTGATAATGATAATGTATCTGGACCTTTAAGCCCTAAACAAGGTGAAACTGTCATGGATTTAATATGTTTTAAAATTAAAATAATTCTTAAAGACCCTAATAAAAACACATTCATCATCATAACATAACACGGAAACGATGCCTAGCGTCCACACTGCGAAAAGTCAGTGTTCAAAAACAAGAAAAAAATTAGGGATATTTTATTTGAACTAAGCAAAATTATCTGCCAATAGAACAAGAAAATTCGGCTTGTTTTCCTAAACAAGTAAAATTAGCTAACCTCAATGAACCCAAAAATACCTTAAAATAAGTATATTCTCACTAACAACAAGTGCACTTTTCTTGGTAGAAAAAAAGAGACCTTTTTGCTCAATATGTTGAAAAATAATTTTAAATTAGGTAAATGCTAGTGAGATTATCTTGACATAATGATAAGTGCTCGGCATTACATTTCTTGAAACCAGCAAATGTATACTATAAACTAATGTATTGTTCTTAATGGAAAGGCAACAAGGCAACCGCTTGTTACTCTCGGGGTTTCCTAGCCGCTCAGGCAAATCGTATTGTCTAAAAATGCATTTTTCCATCGATAACATGACATCATCGCGCCAAGTGCGCGCTTTTTCAGTCAATTAGTGCGCATATATACTGTACATACAGCCCGGCCCCCGGCCAAAAAAAATGTAATTGTAATTTTAAGGAATTTATCTGAATGTGCATGAACTATTTCTGTTCAAAATTGTTTGAAATGTCAAATGTTAAATGTTTAAATATTAACTGTACTGTGCCAACTGTACTACTATATGAGTACGTGTTTTCTATTGTTTCATTGAAAATAAAACAGCAAAGTCCATTTGGCTGTCATCTGTTTTAATTATGAGAAACAATTGTGTCAAAATCATGATTTTTTTTTTTCATGCTTGAAATAAGAAATTATTACTTTAAAAAGGTAGTTTTATACTTGTGAGTGTTGATGACACAGCTTTGCAACAGTTGATATTCTAGTTTCGAGCATGTTTTACTCAATATAGGTCATCAAATCTCAGCAACAAGCTGTAATATCTTACTGAGATCATTTAGGACCAAAACCCTTAAAACAAGTAAAACACTCTAACATAAAATCTGCTTAGTGAGAAGAATTATCTTATCAGACAGAAAATAAGCAAATATCACCCTTATTTGAGATATTTAATCTTAGATTTCAGTTTTTGCAGTGCATATGTGGTCTGCAAATCAAGCATTGTGGCTGTGTAAGCAAGTCAACAGTGTGCTGAGAGCTCCAGGGTTCTTCATGGTGGCCCCCGGGGTTAACTTGTTGAGAACCCCCCTTTAATGGATCCCCTGAGGCGCCACAGGGGGCCGAAAGAAATCACTGCAAGTAAAGTTAGCAGAGTGCTGGTGCTCCCTAATGATGCCGGAGGAGGCCGGGGGGGGGGGGGGATGAAAAGAGACCGGGGGGTGTGGGGGGGGACGTTAGAGGATTTTTGATTGACAGCGTGGCGGAGGGAAAGGGCAGCCGTCTCTCCAGTGAGACGCACTCACTTTTTTCGTGGCTTCACGGCCAACAAGAGCATCATGTGACGTGATGCTCACCTGCTGAAGGAAGCAGCGTCCTACCACACACACACACACACACACACACACACACACACACACACACACACACACACACACACACACACACAACACATTCTATGTGTGTGTGATGGCGCTTCTATGGCCAATTTGCTTTTCTGCTCCTTCATCCTCCCATCTTTATCTTCATCACGTCTTCTTGTTTTGGTTGACGCTTCAAGTAGAACACATCCGTCCTTCTGCTCTTTTTCCCTCCCATGTTACTCCCTCGCTTCTAGAAGAGTCACTAATGAAGGGGAGAAACAGACTTTTAACTACCTGCTTGCTTTTTGCATTGATGTTCTGGCGCACGCTAAAAAAAATTACATGATAATTAATGTGAATTAACCAGACATTTGGGGTATTTTTTTTTCAATAATACACATGCTGGTGTGTTTTAAATCTTCAAATATATTATTAAAAATTACTATAATTTATATAATTTTATTGTTTCATATTTATATAATTATTATTTTATTTTTCATGTGTTATATTATTTGTTATAAATTATTATTATTGTTATCATATTGTATTCATATTTCCCTATCATAATTTAATACAACACTTGAAACATAGAATAATAATTACATACATGTTTTTCTATTTTTCATGTGTTATATTATTTGTTATGAATTATTATTATTGTTATTATATTTTATTTAAATTGCCTTATCAGTATTTATTATAACACTTATATTACTTGTTATGAATTATAAAACATTAAAATTAGAATGATAATTACAGCATCTGAATAGAAAATACATGTAATTATTTTTAAATTTGTAATATTATTTGTTATAAATTATAACACATAAAAATAATAAAAATATGAAATACATATAATAATTATTATATTTGTCATAGAATAATATATTAATATAAAATTTTCATATAATAACAATTATATAAATATGAAATGTATATAATTATTATTATAGCTTTCACAGAATATCATATTCATATACATTTTTCATAGAATAATAATTATTTAAATATGAAATACATATTAGTATTATATTTGTGTTGTATTATTTGTTATAAACTTTAACACATGAAAAACAGAATAATCATCAATAATCAAATGTAAAATATATATAATTATTAAAAAAATATTTTTTTTATTTCTATTGATTTCATTTTTAGATTCAAATTGTTATTAGTATTTATATATTTTATTTATATTGCCTTATCAGTGTTTTGTATCAATGTAAACCTTTTGTGTACAATACAGTAAAAACAAAATAGATTTACTTTGGTCAGGGATGAAATTACAGTAATATAACCACTTAAAAAATTAAATAATGAAATATGATTTTTTTTTTTTAAATACAAATAATGTATGTGTTGTATTTAAATAATTCGATTTTGTTTGGAATAATAAGATAAATTATGTACCCCGCTGCATTGTTCTTAATAATACTTATCACTGCATTATTACAATGAAACATTGTTTTGGTTTTTTGCCTGAATGATAGAATAAACAGAATTATACAACATATTGTTTGAAATAAAATTATATTTTATTTTATTATCTTTTTCTAATACATCTTATTATTATTTTTGTTATTACAATTCGGGTTCTAGTTCAACTTGTTTAACATTAACATAATCTAGTAATGATCTTCATTATAACAATACAGCACTTGACTCCCTTATCCTGTAAGTGATGTACTGTGAATATGATTCATTATCTGCCAGTTTTGTATATGATGGATGGTATGACTTTGTGTTGTTCACTAACTGTACTCATACTGTATTATCATAACCGTCACATAAACTTGAACTGACCTCAAATATGAATCATTTATGCACATATTGTTGCATTCAGCGTGTTAAATTCTGCCGTTTATGCAGCTAATAAATAATATTTTGTCCCCCCCCCTCCCCATACACAGACACCTTTGCCAGCAAGGTGGCGGCCATCCAGGATCAGTACGCCGACGCCTCCATTGGCAACGTGACAGGATCCAATGCTGTCAACGTGTTCCTGGGCATCGGGGTGAGTGGCTTCCTCCTAAACGCCTTCCTTCTTTAACCATTCAGAGATTCAAAATACCTTTTTTTCATATGTTGAAGCATAGAATGCAATTGTCATCCATGTTGCTTCGCTGAGCCAAATATGGCAGACACGCCTATCATCCAATTGGCATTTCCTTATTTATCTTGACATGAAGTCATCGTTCATGTTGAAATTGAAAAAGTGTACCTCCCGGCTTTTAATTTTAAACTTTTGTATTTGCCCACTTTTTCCCATTCAAAGCATGCAGCTAAATGCCACCATTGTAATGGTTTCTGTTACTGAAAAGATGAACCTATGCAAAATTGTGTTATATTCCAGCTTCTTTTTTTTTCAATTAAAAAAAGAGACATTCTAAGAAAAATCCCTAAAATATAATTTGTATTTACTGTATGTAAGTATCAAAAATGAGTGTGCATTTACGTTTTGAACCTGACACTGTAAATAATATTGTTAGCAATCATTGACCCAGCTGACGGCATAACAACAACAATAATAATTGTAATCCCAATAATAATAATAATGATAGTAATATTAGTAATAATATGGAATGAAATATAAACGAAAAATAGTCGTAAAATATTAGAAGGAAAATAATAATCATACTAATTTTAATAGTAGTAATAACAACAATTAGATAATATAAATATAAATAATACAATTAACAATAATTATGATAATAATACTACTAATAATACAATTAATTAAAAAAAGTGAGCAAGTAAATAATTATTGTGTTAACAGTTCAGCAATAACTACATACTGACCTTAAAAACACCAAAAACAAAATTTGGAGTAATAATAAAACGTGGAAATTTTGGTAATAAAATACTGTAAATAACAGTACAAATGATAAAATATTGCAATAACAGAAAAAACTATAATAATGATAATATAGATAACAATAGTAATAAAATAATTAAAAGAAAACAATAATAATACACATTTTAATGATAATAGCATTAACAACAACAATCGTATAATAATAATAATATAGATTATAAAATAATGAAAGTATCACTAATGATTATGGTAATATTAGTTATAATAATAATAATAATGATAAAACAACGAAAATAAGTAAATAATGAGTAGGTAAATAATGATTATTTAACAGTTAAGCAATGACTACATACTGACCTTAAGCACACCAAAAATAAAATGTGTATTTTACATCGATCTTGTTTGACAGATTTATTGTAGTTTTATTTTCACAACAGTTTTGTGAAGTTGCCATTTTTTGTCCTTAGAATATGGACTCTGAGTTTTTTTTTAACTCTTATAATGTATGTGTTTACAATAATCGTGGTAGTAATAATAATAATAAAATAGTGGAAATAACAATACAAATGATAAAATGATTAAATAACGGATTCATTACTAATAATAATAATAATATAGTAATAATAAATAAACTCATTGAAACTCCTGACAGCTTAATGATAATATTAATGATAATAATTTCTGTGAAATTGAAATGTTTGTCCCTAGAATGTGAATTGTGAGTTTTTGTTTTGAATCTTGCAATGTGTGTTAATAATAATAGTGGTAGTAAATGGCGTCTTGTCCAGGGCGGACCCCGCCTTCCGCCCGAATGCAGCTGAGATAGGCTCCAGCACCCCCCGCGACCTCAAAAGGGACAAGTGGTAGAAAATGGATGGATGGTAATAATAGTAATAAAATAATGGAAATAACAATACAAATTATGAAATAATAAAATAACAGAAACAAATACTAATAATATTGATAATAACAATAATAATATAGTAATCATAAAAATAACAACAACAATTATGATAATGAAAACAATAGTGATAATTGTAATGAACTAATGCAAATAACAGTTCATATTATAAATAATAAAATAACAGAAAATGAGTTATATTCATAACAATATCAATCAATCAATCAATCAAAGTTAATTTATATAGCCCTTAATCACAAGTGTCTCAAAGGGCTGCACAAGCCACAACGATAATAAAATAATACAAATAACCACAGTCACTATAATAATCATAATAATAATAGTAATAATATTTTTTAAGTGAAGCAATGTAAAAATTGCAGCTTGGGCAAATTGTAATTTTTTTGTCCTTAGAATCTGAAATGTGAGTTTTAGTATTAAACCTGACAATGTGTAAAAAAATTTTTTAAAAAATTAAAAAAAATCACTCATTGACCCTTCTGACAGCCTCATGACAATAATAATAATGATAATAATCCATCCATCCATCCATTTTCTACCGCTTATTCCCTTTTGGGGTCGCGGGGGGCGCTGGAGCCTATCTCAGCTACAATCGGGCGGAAGGCGGTGTACACCCTGGACAAGTCGTCACCTCATCGCAGGGCCATAATAATAATATGATAGCCTATTGATAATAATAATAATAATAATAACAATAGAAAATGGATGGATGGATAATAACAATAATAATAAAATAGTATGGCAGCCTATTGATAATAATGTGAAGTGAATTATATTTATATAGCGCTTTTTTCTAGTGACTCAAAGCATTTTACATAGTGAAACCCAATATCTAAGTTACATTTAAACCAGTGTGGGTGGCACTGGGAGCAGGTGGGTAAAGTGTCTTGCCCAAGGACACAACGGCAGTAACTTGGATGGCGGATGCGGGGATCGAACCTGCAACCCTCAAGTTGCTGGCACGGCTGCTCTACCAACCGAGCTATACCGCCCCACTATAACAAAAATAATAATAATATGACAGCTTATTGATAATAATAATAATAATAACAATAATAATAATTATATGACAGCCTATTGATAATAATAATAATGATAATAATAATAATAATAATAGTACGACAGCCTATTGATAATAATACTAATAATAATAATGATAATATGACAGCCTAATGATAATAACAATAATAATAATAATATGGCAGCCTATTGCATAATATTAATAATAATAATAACAATAATAATGATAATATGACAGCCTAATGATAATAATAATAATACTATGACAGCTTATTGATAATAATAATAATAATAACAATAACAATAATTATATGACAGCCTTTTGATAATAATAATAATGATAATAACAATAACAATAATAGTACGACAGCCTATTGATAATAATAATAATGATAATATGACAGCCTAATGATAATAATAATAATAATATGACAGCCTATTGCATAATATTAATAATAATAATAACAATAATAATGATAATATTACAGCCTAATGATCATAACAATAATAATAATAATATGACTGCCTATTGCATAATATTAATAGTAATAATAATAATAACAATAATAATGATAATATGACAGCCTAATGAAAATAACAATAATAATATGACAGCCTATTGCATAATATTGGATGAGTTAAAATGCAAAAATATAAATATGCAATATTTTCACTGAAGCTGCCATTTGTGTCCTTAGTGACAAACATGTCTGACTGTTAGCATGCTTGTAAAAAAAAAAACAAGTGTTGTTTCGCGACAGGTGGCGTGGTCCATCGCCGCCATCTACCACCAGAGCATGGGGAACGAGTTCAGGGTGGACCCGGGCAAGCTGGCCTTCTCCGTCACGCTCTTCACCATCTTTGCCTTCATCTGCGTCGCCATTCTGATGTACCGGCGGCGGCCAGAGATCGGCGGCGAGCTGGGCGGGCCGCGGACTGCCAAGGTCCTGACCACCATGCTCTTCGTCAGCCTGTGGCTCCTCTACATCCTCTTCTCCTCGCTGGAGGCCTACTGCCACATCCAGGGCTTCTAGGACCACCAGCCTGCGGGGACGGGCGGTCTTTGCTCTCTTCATTCCCAAGTTACGGAGGGACACGTGGAGCAGGAGAGTTCTTTGAATGCATTTCTTCTTTTTCTTTTTTTTTTTTCTCAACTTAAACATGAAGCCACTAAAAAACTCGTCTTAAGTCCCCATTTTCACACACCTGGTAGAAAATCGAGCGAAAGGACTGAAATTGTCGCGTACAGGTCGAGTCGCGTACTGTGAAAAGACAAAAACACGTTTTCGCCGCGTGAGACTGAAAAACGCTTTCGTCGGCTTGTAGAAAACGCTCGTCGGAGGGGGGGGGCAGAGAAAATGTAAATATGGCCGACTTTCCTCTCTGTTTAGCTGAATGTTGCGGCTCTGCTCTCCTCTTTCTCTTGCTTTGGAGACGAGACGAGCGGGGAAGGGGGTTAGCCTGCTTATACCTTTAATAAGGCCACACAACATGGCCGCTGTACCGTTTAAAACTGTTAGAGTGCATAAACACACGCATATAAATATATATGTATAAATATCTAGGTTCATTTAACGTGTTTGTTTCCAAGAAAGTAAGGTAAAACCTCATAGATGTGTGTCTTAATGAAACCCCGCCCCCCTGTCGCCAATAGACCAATCAGAATCCTTAAGGGCTTTGCAGTAACGACTCCTTGTTTTTGTCTTCAGGATGATTATTGTCAGACCTTCCTGCTATGACAGGAAGTGCGAGCGGCGTCAGGTAGACTTGGAAATCTCAAGTTTGGAGGAAAATGTGAGTAAATCATCACAAAATGTCTTTAATTTTTTTATTTTATTTTTTATTTTTTTGGACAACCCAAGAAAAAAAAAGGCATGTCCGCACTGCAAAAACTGACATCCAAGCAAGCTCAAAAATGTCAACAATGCATCTTTTGTCGGACCAATTTGCGTATCTTAAGTAATATGAACTAAAAATAGCTTCTTAAATGGCCAGTTTTATCCTGTTTTCTACTTCGAGGCTTCAATGTCCCGCAATAGTATTGGAAGGGTTAGCTTTCATGCTAGCATTTAGCACAAGTGGCTCCGAAGAAGAACTGTTGTGTACTTCTAAAACACACACTGGAACTTTTGTCCAACATAATGGATGTTTTATGTCAAATACAACTTTGTAACTTTAAGGAGTGGGACGAACGTTAGCAACACTAGCATATGTTAGCTGCATGCTAACTATACACTCACATTTCAAAACAGCCGCATCATGCTAGGTTAGCTTATTGGCTAATTTGGCTTTATTTGTTTCATATTGGTTTATTGGCTAGATATATATATTATATATTATTATTATTTTCCTTTGGCTAAAGGTTTTGTTTACCTCGATTTCTATTTAACCCTCAGGGGACAAATACAGATTTTTTTTTGTTCTATCAGTAAATTTTGGCCAAAATCTTTTGTTGTGTTACTCCATTACACAAAAAACTTTTCATGTTAAATTTACAGATACAATGGCAGTTATTACATACAAAATACAATACCTCAAAGCCATTTTTTAAAGGGTATAAAACCATTTTGGAGTCTTTTTTTTTTTTTTTTTTACTATTTTTACTCAAAGCCCCGAACAAAAAGACCGAACATGTATTTTTTTTTAACCTTTTAAATGCCTCTTGATCAAATGGTGTCACAGTTGGCAATCAGTACAAATTTGCATAACATCATTTATTTTACTAATTTAAATCTGTGACATTATCTGATCAAAACGCCTTAAAAAGGTAAAAAAATAAAATTAAAAAAATACATATTTTTTAGGGGTGCACCGAAAAGTAATCTCTTGTCCGAATCGGGATTTTCAAAAAACAAATATATTTTGTATTTTTTTTTTTTTTAAACATGTTTTTTTTGTTTTTTTAATTACTCATTTAAATCCGTGACATTATCTGATCAAAAATCCTTAAAAAGGTAAACAAAAAAAATACATATTTTTTAAGGGTGCACCGAAAAGTTATCTCATGTCCGAATCGGGATTTTTAAAAAACAAATATATATTTTATTTATTTAAAAAAAAAAACATGTTTATTGTTTTTTTTAATTACTCATTTAAATCTGTGAATTACTCATTTAAATCTGTGACTTTATCTGATCAAAAAGCCTTAAAAAGGTAAACAAAAAAAAGACATATTTTTTAAGGGTGCACCGAAAAGTAATCTCATGTCCGAATCGGGATTTTCAAAAAACAAATATATTTTTTATTTATTTAAAAAAAAAACATGTTTTTTTGTTGTTGTTTTTTTAAATAAATAAAAAAGACATATTTTTTAGGGGTGCACCGAAAAGTAATCTCATGTCCGAAACGGGATTTTCAAAAAACAAATATATCTTTTATTTATTTAAAAAAAACATGTTTTTTGATTTTTTTAATTACTCATTTAAATCTGTGACATTATCTGATCAAAAAGCCTTAAAAAGGTAAACAAAAAAAAGACATATTTTAATCTCATGTCCGAATCGGGATTTTCAAAAAACAAATATATTTTTTATTTATTTTTAAAAAAACATGTTTTTTGTTGTTGTTGTTTTTTTAAATTAAAAAAAAGACATTTTTTAGGGGTGCACCGAAAAGTAATCTCATGTCCAAATCGGGATTTTCAAAAAACAAATATATTTTTTATTTATTTCAAAAAAACATGTTTTTTTGTTTTTTTTAATTACTCATTTAAATCTGTGACATTGTCTGATCAAAAAGCCTTAAAAAGGTAAAAAAAAAACAACCAAAAAAAAACATATTTTTTAAGGGGTGCACCGAAAAGTAATCTCATGTCCGAATCAGGATTTTCAAAAAACAAATATATTTTGTATTTATTTTTAAAAAAAACATGTTTTTTGGTTTTTTAATTACTCATTTAAATCTGTGACATTATCTGGTCAAAAAGCCTTTAAAAAGGTACAAAAAAACATGATATATTTTCGAGTTGCACAAAAAAGTAATTTCATATCCGAATCATTATTTTTTTATTTAAAAAAATATATTTATTTTTTTTGTATTTAATTTTTTTTATGTTAGGATAGATTTTTGAAAATATGTTTTAGGCCATAGCCATGCAAACCAGAAAGAGCTTTTCTAACCTGTAAGCCACGGGTGTCAAAATTAAAGGCCTGGGGGGCCAGCTCCGTCATTTAGTGTGGCCCGAGAAATTTTGGAAGTGTGTCTTTTCTTACTAAACGTACTCAACTTTCCATTCGACAGAAAAAAATACATGTACTGCAAACAATTTAATATCTTTGGAACTTCATCCGATAGTACATCCCAAAATTTTTGTTTAAATCAAAATGAGTACTTAAATATTGTCTTGCCTTATCATTTTAGAGAAGTTATCTATCAAATTGTGCACTGCAAAAATGATTTTTACGATAAAAAAAAAACTGGTAGATCTGTCGGCAAAATTTGACCGTTAATAAAAAAAAAATCCGTATCATTTTCCATTTACAGTAATACACCGCAATACAGCGGAAACCGTAGATTTTACAGTAATAAAAAAAATGTTGCGACTGAGCTGTCATATTTTTTTTTACTGTAAAATGACCTATTTTTTTTACAGTCAATGTAAAAAATATATAAAATAAATACATAATTGTGTGATAATATATTGAGGCAATTCATATTTATATGTTATTCACTGTTACAAGCGGCCCTCAATGAAAACGAGTTTGACATACCTGCTCTAAGCTATTTTTGAAAGTGTCATTACAATTATTATTCCAAATAATGCATTGCGAAAATCGGTTTGATTCGCGAATCGTGTCAAATCGATTCAGAATCGATTTGACACGATTCGCGAAGTTAAAGTCCCAACGATAGTCACACACACACTAGGTGTGGTGAAATTATCCTCTGCATTTGACCCGTTCCCATGTTCACCCCCTGGGAGGTGAGGGGAGCAGTGAGCAGCAGCGGTGGCCGCGCCCGGGAATCATTTTTGGTGATTTAACCCCCAATTCCAACCCTTGATTCTGAGTGCCAAGCAGGGAGGTAATGGTTTCCATTTTTATAGTCTTTGGTATGACTCGGCCGGGGTTTGAACTCACAATTACGTAAGGGGGGGGGGCGGTATAGCTCGGTTGGTAGAGTGGCCGTGCCAGCAACTTGAGGGTTCCAAGTTCGATCCCTGCTTCCGCCATCCTAGTCACTGCTGTTGTGTCCTTAGGCAAGACACTTTACCCACCTGCTCCCAGTGCCACCCACACTGGTTTAAATGTAACTTAGATATTGGGTTTCACTATGTAAAAGTGCTTTGAGTCACAAGAGAAAAGCGCTATATAAGTATAATTCAATTCACTATATATATATATATATATATACTATCTGATTGATTTGTAAAGTTAAAGTTAAAGTACCACTGATAGTCACACACACACTAGGTGTGGTGAAATTACTCTCTGCATTTGACCCGTCCCCATGTTCACCCCCTGGGAGGTGAGGGGAGCAGTGAGCAGCAGCGGTGGCCGCGCCCGGGAATCATTTTTGGTGATTTAACCCCCAATTCCAACCCTTGATGCTGAGTGCCAAGCAGGGAGGTAATGGCTCCCATTTTTATAGTCTTTGGTATGACTCGGTATAACTCTTGACCTACCAATCTCAGGGCGGACACTCTAACCACAAGGGAATCGGATCTAATTTTTAGGTGTCGAAGGATTCATATTCTTGATATAATTGACATTTTTGTTTAGAACTACAGTTTATTGAGAAATTTGAGCAAAAAAAATCTTAAATATTTTTACGCCTTTCAAAAACTTGAGGATTTTGATGTCCTGGGTTAATGAATCTTGCTTGGATTTCAGATTTTGCAGTGTGACAGAGTCCTCTTTTCTCACTTTCCACCAAACTTTCCACCAAGTTTCACGTTTCCAGCGTTATCAGGACTTTTCCCCACACTTTGGTGTTGTTTTTTTTTAAAGAACTCACTCGCAAATAATCCCCTGAAAACCCTTCAGTGGCTGACCTCAAGTTTTCTATACGCTTTTAATCACAAATCACTTTCCCGACTGTTAACCGCCAAAACATCGGAACTTGAAGTACTAAACCTCGATGGCCGACTCGGACCCAACTTTCCTGCTGATTTTTGATTTTTTTTCTACTTGATATATTTGGAAATGTCATCCGTAAGTATGTAGAAAAGTAGACGTAATCCATTTTGAGTCCAACCCCGTGCTTCGTGAAACTCCAAGCCATCGGGGCCGTGGGAAACGTGGAAGCGACGACTCTAGAAAGGCGCTCTGACGTACGGCAATTAGGACGCCGCCCATATTCCAAACTCTGCATGATGCACGACTTTTACCCCCGTCGGGACTTCTCCTTGAAGGCCTTGGAGTGCCAGTTTACCCCTGTTTTGTCAAAGGGACACATTTCTATCCGAACATTTGCTGTCCACAAGGGTTTTCTAGCCTTTTTCTGAACACAGAAGAGAGGGGAACAAAAAAAAACACACGCCAAACGCTTAAAAGCTGAGCGCCACGTTGAAATTTCTAGATGTTACTTGTCTCTTCACTGGCATGGGGCCGAAGGTTTATACACTGTAAAAAGTTACGCTTATCCGTGCGAGAGAAAAAAAGAGGAAATTGTGTCGTGAAGGCATCACTTTTTGAGTAGCGTCAACTTGTGACCGTGGATTGGGCTCGTTGTTGTTGGACTTACTGAAAATCGTACGTGTGCACCAATGAAACGCTTGTAGTTTGCAACCACGTAGCTTTTATCTGCTAGCCAAACGTTGTCTTTTTAGTAGGGAGGCGACCCCTTGCTGCACTCGCTGTTTCCGCAAGGCTTGAGAGTAGGAAAACGATGCATTCAAGGCTGCTGGGAAATCGGAAAATGTCAACCAAAAAACTAACTGACAGAAAGCACTAAAAAGCAAGCAATTATATTATGCGACGTAGCTTTTTTAAACCTAAAAAGTGTAATTCACGCATTAAATTTGTCAAAATAAGGACATATATAAAACATATATAAATATCAAAATTTCCCAAAATAATTAACACCAGAAAATTCACTTATATTTTGTTCTTTGGTCAAAAACTAAGTATAAGTATATGTATACCATTTCAAAAATACATAATTTAATTTTGCAAAGTGTGCACAATAAATAAGGCCACAAAATTAGACATTTCACTTTGTATATGTTTGTGCTTTGATGCCCTTCAAAATAAAATGCGTTTCAGAAGTATGAAAACAGGTATAAATGTATATAAAGTGTGCAAAATTTTTAAAAAGGCCATAAAATCATGGAACACAACTGCAAATGATGTATTTTACTTTGTGCTTTGGTCAGACTACGTCAGTGCATGTATGAAAATATACAACATGTATAATTAAATATCAAAAGTGCGCACATTGAAAAAGGATACACATTTAGTCATTTCAGCGAAAAAACAATTCAGGAGAAGAATCATTACTGCCCTCATAGGAGTAAAAACATAATAATAATTTAGGCCAGCAAATGAGACATTTCACTTATATATGTGCTTTGGTCACAAACTAAGTAGATAGATAGATAGATAGATAGATAGATAGATAGATAGATAGATAGATAGATAGATAGATAGATAGATAGATAGTACTTTATTGATTCCTTCAGGAGAGTTCCCTCAGGAAAATTAAAATTCCAGCAGCAGTGTACAAAATTGAGATCAAATTTAAAAAGTAAAAAGTAAATAATGGGGGTATAAATGGAAACAAAATAGAAAAATATTACAATAGAATAAACATAAAAAGCAACAATGAGAATAAAAACATAACAGTAAAATAACAATATAACAAGAGAAACTAGGCATTAGTGACCATGTTATGAAAAAGTATTGCACTATTGTTTTGCATCCCCTGTCATCCTAGTACTCCCCTACCCCCAGAGAGGAGTTGTACAGTCTAATGGCTTGTGGGACAAAGGAGTTTTTTAGTCTATTAGTCCTGCACTTGGGATGAAGCAGTCTAGCACTGAACAGGCTCCTCTGGCTACTGATAACGGTATGCAGAGGGTGACTGGCATCATTCAGGATGCTCACTAGTTTTTCCACAGTCCTCTTCTCTGCCACCGTCACCAGTGAGTCCAGTTTTATTCCGGTCGTAGAACCGGCCCGCCTGATCAGTTTCTCTAGTCTGGAGCTGTCCTCCCCCCCAGCACGCTACGATGTAGTACAGAACACTGGCAACCACAGACTGGTAGTACATCCACAAGAGTTTTTTACAGACGTTGAAGTAGTACAGCCTCCTCAGAAAGTACAGCCTGCTCTGTCCTTTCCTGTACAAGTGGTCCGTGTTAACAGTCCAGTCCAGCTTATTGTCCACCCACACCCCGAGGTACTTGAATGAGTCCACGGTCTGTACCTCGACTCCCTCGATCACAATATCCAGGTGTGAGTGGGCTCGGTGCAGCAGGGATAGGATAGCATCCTCCACACCAACGCCTGCCTGGTACGCAAACTGCAGGCTGTCCTGGGCATGTTGCACCTGTGGTCTGAGGAGGCTGAGAAAGAGCCGCTCCATTGTCTTCATTATATGAGAGGTGAGCGCCATTGGTCTGTAGTCGTTCAGCTCACTGGGGCAGTTCTTTTTGGGAACTGGAACGATGCACGACGTCTTCCAGAGGGTGGGCACTCTGCCCAGCCGCAGGCTGAGGTTGAAGATCCACTGGAGTGGTTCACCCAGTTCTGCAGCACAGGTCTTCAGGAGTCGGGGGCACACCTTGTCTGGGCCTGCTGCTTTCCTAGGCTGTAGCTTCTTCAGTTGACCTCTGACCTGGTCCGCAGAGATGACTAATGTCTGCGTAGAGGTGGTGGAGGGGGGTGCTTCCATGGCTCGGGGGGAGGTGCGTTGAAGGAAAAAGAAGAGGGGATGGCTGCGATGGGGAGTGAGGGGTGGAGAGGACACGGGCTGGTTGAACCGGTTGAAGAAGTTATTCATCTCATTGGCCCTCTCTATTGTCCCCCCAACAGCGCTGGTCTTTGTCTTGTGGCCTGTGATGGTTTTCACACCTTCCCAGACCTCCCTCATGTTGTTCTGCTGCAGCTTCTGCTCCAGCTTCTTCCTGTAGCTGTCCTTAGCCTCCCTCACGCGTCATTTCACCTCCCGCTGTGCTGCTCTCATTGCCTCCCTGTCTTCACTCCTGAAGGCAGCTTTCTTCTTGTTGAGGACCGCTTTAACCTCTTGTGTTACCCAGGGTTTATTAGGGTAGCACGGAACAGTCTTAGCAGGGCAGATCACGTCCACGCAGAAGTTGAGGTAATCCGTTTGACAGTGAGTCAGCCCATCAATGTCCTCACCCTGTGGAAGCAGCACGTCCCAGTCTGTGGTGTTGTAGCAGTCCCTGAGGGCATCTTCCATTTCAGGGGACCACCTCCTCACAGAGCAAGTGTTAACAGGCTGCCTTTGGACCAGGGGGGTGTATTTTGGCTGCAAATGGACAATATTGTGGTCAAACCTCCCTAGTGGGGGGAGGGGTGTGACCTTGTATGCATCCCTGACATTAGCATACAGTAGGTCAATTGTCCTGTTGTTTCTCGTGGGACAATCCACAGCCTGGTAAAAAGCAGCTAACGTTGAGTCCAAAGTAGCATGATTGAAGTCCCCAGAAAGGATGAAAAAAGCCTCAGGATGTTTTGTCTGTAGCCTTGATGTGATGGCGTGGATCATCTCACATGCATTGGCTGCATCTGCCCTCGGGGGAATGTAAACACAGAGGGAGATCACGTGACTGAAGTCCCTCGGCAGATAGTATGGCCGGAGGCTAGTAGCTCCAGGTCCGGGCAACACAAGACTTTCTTCACGGAGATGTGTCCCGGGTTACACCAGCGGTTGTTAACGTATATGATGAGCCCCCCACCTTTGCTTTTCCCACATGCTTTAGTGTCTCTGTCAGCTCTCACTGCGGTGAATCCCTGCAGGTCCACGTTAGCATCCGGTACCAGATGGTTTAGCCACGTTTCCGTGAAGATAAACAGGCTGCTCTCTCGATACGCACGCTGGCTTTTTAGTTCATGAAGCTCGTCGATCTTGTTTGGCAGCGAGTTCACGTTCCCCATGATGACGGAAGGAATGGATGGTTTGTAGTGCCGTCGATTTTCCTCTCGCTTAGCCTTTAGCTTAGACCCCACTTTGCAGCCCCGAGGATTCTTCCTCAGCTCCACTGGATTGGAGTGTCGTACACCAGTACGCCCCATTGTTTTCAGAGTGAGCAGCTCCTCTCTTGAATAAGAAAGAAAGCTGGCTCCTGGTCTTTTAAAACTGCCAAAAGTATCCATTGGATATGTACAGGGATTCACTGTCTTCAAGGAAAACATAAAAAAGACAAAAGATAAAATAAAAGTTTATAAGATCTAATAAATAATAATAATAATAAAAGATCAAGATAAAATAAACATTTAAAAGATCTAGAACTACAGAGCTACTGGAGATGCAGCCGCCTTCCACAGCGCAAGCTGCAGTTGTAAGTAAGTGTGTAATACTTTCTAAATATATGATTGCATTTGCAAAGTGTGCACAATACATTCAGCCACAAGATTACACAATTCACTTTCTATGTGTTTGTGCTCAAAATAAAATGTGTTTCAGAAGTATGAAAAAATGTATCATATCAAAAGTGTGCAAAATAAACAAGACCACAAAATCATGGAACATAAAAACGGCAAATTAGACATTTTACTTTGTGCTTTGGTCACAAACCAAGTATGAATAAGTCAATGAATGTATGAATATATATATAAAATACATAATTAAAGATGAAAAAGGGTACAAATGTAGTCATTTACCTTATATTGTCTTCATCGGCGAGAAGGGCCAGCAATACATTCAGCTACAAAATTAGACAATTCACTTTCTATGTTTGTGCTTTGATGCCCTTCAAAAAAAAATGTTTTTTTAGATATTATATATATATATATATATATATATATATATATATATATATATATATATATATATATATATATATATATAATTTTTTATATATATTTTATATATATATTTGTATGTATTTACTGTATGTATATATATATATATATATATATATATATATGTATATATATATATATATATACATATATATATAAGTATGTATACATATATATACTTTTTTTAATGTATATATTTGTATGTATATATGTGTATATATATATACATATATATATATATATATATATATATATATATATATGTGTATATATATATATGAATATGTATATATACATATATATATATATATATATATATATATATATATATATATATATATATGTGTATATATATATATGAATATGTATATATATGTGTATGTATATATATATATATATATATATATATATATATATATATATATATATATATATATATATATATATATATATATATATATATATAAACACCCACCCACAACAACTGCAAGTTAGGCATTTTACTTAACTTTGTGCTTTGGTCAGAAACTAAGTAGGAATATGTCAATGAATGTATAAAAATATACAACATAAATATAATAAAAACATTAGACATTTCTCTTACTGTACCTATATTTCTGCTCTGATTTCCTTCAAAATAAAAGTCGAACGTCAGACACATTTCGCATCTTTAAAACTTCCAAGTTCCCAGTTGTCTTAAATGCAGCATCAGCCCGAGCTACCAAGAGCCAGCAATCTAACTTCCTGGCCTGGAGGTCATAGATGAAGAAGTAGAACATTGTTTGTTTTTAATGAAGGTAAAAGATTTGCACTGATTCTTTTTTTTTTTTTTTTCCGCGTGTGTGAAATTAATGGCTACTGCAATGCTTTTGTTTCCCCCTTGAAGTTGCTTACAATGTAAACAACCAGCGCGACGCGGTGACCTGTTGTACCTAATGTATTAAGAACACAAAAAAAAAAAAGATGCGTTTTTTTCCCTCCGGGTTAACTTCCTGACTGACGGAGGAGTCCTGGTGTGGACGGACAAGAAGGAAGTTGAGGAGGAGAAGGAATGATAAACAATATGAAGTTACAGCCATACATTGATTTCTGGGCCGGGGAGATGGAGGATGGACTCCTCCTGCCCAGCATGTGTATCGTCCTGGTCGTCTTACCTGTCCGCCACTGTTTCCTGTCCCTCACTGCTGTGCTGCCAGTGAGCCTTTTCCCTTCTCTTTTGAACCCTCTCTGCATTTCCCCACCTTTTGGAATGTCAATGTGCTACAATGTGTTGACACAGTGCATGAATGATAACATGTGTGTACATATATGAGTAATTCTAGACAAGCGTACCCCATTTCCCTGTGGTGTTAACACACACACACACACACACACACACACAAAAACATGGTCTGAATGCTGTACAGATTCAGGTTTTTCTCCTCCTTCCTTGTTTCTCTTAAAAGATCTTTAGCGTTAAGTTTTGTAATAACTTGCACATTACTGATTTATTTGTGTCCTCAAAGCAGGGGTGTCCAATTTTTCCCCCGAGAAATCGAAGCCACTTTGATCCATTTTGTGTATTAAAGATGCGAGTATAACATAATAATAATCAATATATGCTAATTTAGCTGCATATTTGCTAAATGTCGCCTCGGTGAGTGTGTGGCACACTCACTGGCTGTATTGACACAGTTGCTGTTTCATCGTGGTGGCATCTGCTGGATTAAAAAAGTCACTACAATTGACCTGCAAATAATTGTTATTTTTATTAAACAGAACTCTGGTCAATGAGTCAAATAGTAAACCAAAAAAATATTTTTTTTTACAATTTTTTCTTTTTAGATCGGCGATGAAAACCAAAAGAAGCGTTTTCTGTTAAACATATTTTGGCGCTTCATGGTCAAATGACGCAGCAGCAGTATCGGTCACGGCTTGTTTTCTTTTCTTAAAGGGACAAACACATCGAGGTATCAAAGGATGCAGTATCACACCTTGTCGTTCATAATGCATTGACCCGTCTGTATCATTTGACCCATCACTACTCATTACCAATAAGAGTGGGCGATGATACACATTTTTGGTATCGATCCGATACCAAGTAAATATATGGCCGGTATGCTGATACCCATACTTTTTACTGGAAATGTAATAGTACTGTTATTTGTAACAATAAGCATAAACGACAAAAAAGTAACGATCCAATACGATACTACCTTTGGTGTTTAATACCATCGATTAGGGATGCATACCAAATTCAGTACTGACCGCATTCGTCAAACGGTACCATATTTCGATGCCTTTGTTGCGTTTGAAGTCACCTCCGATTGTAGACTCAGCACCAGCACAAGCACTCAAAACGGACTCAGCCGGACTGACCTCTAGTTAATGTTGCAATTTCCCATGCCAACAAAGCAAGCATTTCGGTAGAAAGCGCTTAAAAGTACACCAAAAGTACTCTACTTTTCAAAATGCGCTAGCTTGACGCTAATATACATTGGAAACGCCATATACATGCTACTGATTAGCATTAGTGATTTTACACCTCCAAATGTGTTAACGAAAACCACAACTAATAAGTACAGTACTTAAAGTATTAACACTTTGTAGGACTCAACAAAAGACAAGACTGTCACTTTTTCGACTGAATGGCAAAGACTACTTCCTAACTACACACTGCTGCCATCTAACGTCGTGAATTTTAACTGCAGACAAGATACTTGCGAATGAGACTTGGAAGCGTAAGGAAACAAAATATAGCAACTGTTGCATGTTAATTAAAAACATGTTTTATTATTATTATTAATCAATTAACAATTATTAACACACTCAAAAGTGCTAAAAATTAGTAATTGGTACCAAATCGCTTCAAAGGTGGAAGGTATCACCCTACTATCAATATTTGCTTCAATCTGTCCATTAATCATTGTAATTCTTCGAATATGCGGAGGGCCAATAAAGAAAAAGCCTTAAATGGACCCGGGGCCTCACTTTGGACACCCCTGCCTGAGAGAAAAGGCAATATCTGCTGTTGTTGGACCAGAGATGACGCTGAAAGACTGCTTGTTACCGTGGACGTATTCCCTGAGTACTTTTGTGTACATGAAAGCTTATTTTGTCATGGAAGAAATACTATTGTGTATATACTGTACAGTGTTATAGAGCTGGGGTGGCCCTGACAGATACATATTTATTTCAAGGAAAACAGTCAAGAATGACATATATTGCCTTTTGGGAGCTCAATTTTTCTTTTCTTTTCCATTTGACGTCCACACGGGACATTTCTCCATCTTTTGCCGTGACGGTGTTGTTGTGTCGCGTCTGTCGTTGTCGTTTCCTTTGCATCACTTTGTGTCTCCGAATCATGTCGCCGGTCGCTTTTTGCTTCTGTGTGTAAGCGTGTGTTAGATTGTCACTTTTAATTCAAATTATTAATATTATTTGTCAGACACCATCTGATAGGAAGAAGGTTGTTGTTACGTGTGCGCGCGTGCGTGTGTGTGTGTGTGTGTGAGTGTGTGTGTGTGTGTGTGTGTGTGTGTGTGTGTGTGTGTGCGCGCGTGTGCGCGCGTGTGTGTGTGTGTACGTGTGTGTGTGAGAGAGAGAGAGAGTGCGTGTGTGTGTCGCCACTAACTGTGACTGCTCTCCATGGTACTTCTGATAAATCCAATAAAATAAAGTTTGGGATACCTGTTTCAAAGTCAACACAAGTCTGATGTTTTTCACGCGTATGTGTGTGTGTGTGTGTGTGTATGTGTGTGAGACAACAGGTTGTTTGCAGCCCTTTTTAGACTTATCGTTTACATTTCAACCCATACTAGTACCAAATCATGACTTGAAAAACAGTTTGGTGCTTTAGCGATGCCTAAACTTGTATTTATAAAAAAAGTAAAACATGCACATTTTTGTAAAAAAAAAACAAAAAAAACAATGCTTTTTAGGACATATAAGTTGAACAAACTGGTCACTAAAATACTTAAATTATACAATGTAAATTATGACTAAGTACAGTGGAAGCTTGATTTACAAACTTAACGTTGAGTCGTGAAAGAAGAGTTCCCCATAAGAAACGATGCAAATATGAATAATTGGTTTTAGCCTCGACAAAATTTCAAAAATAAAATAGAATGCACACTATATATGCGTATATATATATATATATATATATATATATATATATATATATATATATATATATATATATATATATATATATATATATATATGTGTGTATGTATGTATGTATGTATGTGTGTGTGTGTGTGTATATACATATATGTATACATATATGTATATATACATATATATATGTATATATACATATATGTATCTATATATGTATATATACATATATGTATATATATATATGTATACATACATATATGTATATATATATATATATATATATACATATATATATATATATATATATATATATGTATATATTAGAGATGCGCGGATAGGCAATTATTTCATCCGCAACCGCATCAGAAAGTCGTCAACCATCCGCCATCCACCCGACCTAACATTTAATCAGAAACGCATCCGCCCGCACCCGCCCGTTGTTATATATCTAATATAGACGATGCAAGGCATTAGTGAGGTTATAAAGCTTTTGCCTGTTAAAGAAAGGAGACTGATCCAATGCAGCACAGACATTCGCGTGCCACGCTGTCACGGCCCAGACGCACACCAATGCGCAATCATATGGGAGCCGCGCTGAGCTCACCTCCAAGCGCGTCTCGCTGCCGGCGACGGCCGGGTATGGTGCCGACGCTCCAGCGCCATCCATTTTCAGGGCTAGTTGATTCGGCAGGTGGGTTGTTACACACTCCTTAGCGGGTTCCGACTTCCATGGCCACCGTCCTGCTGCTGTCTATATCAACCAGGGTGAGCCCCACCCCTTTCGTGAGCGCACTGCGCGCGGAGTGACCCATGTTACGCGCCCCCGGCAACGGGGGTGGCGGGCAGGTAAGCTGCGCGGGCGGAGCGCGCGGAGTGACCCCTGTTACGAGCCCCCGGCCACGGGGGTGGCGGGCAGGTAAGCTGCTTACCTGCTGCGCGTGACGCCGGCCGCGGCGAAGGCGGACGAGGCGGGGTGTCGGTGCGATGGGCGCGGTGGTGACCCTGGACGTGCGTCGGGCCCTTCTCGCGGATCGCCTCAGCTACGGCTCCCGGTGGGGCCCTCTCGGGGGAAGGGGCCTCGGTCCCGGACCCCGGCGAGGCGTCCCTTCTCCGCTCCGTAAAAGTGTCCATCTCTTCTTTTTTTTTTTCTTCTGTTGTGGCATATGCTGCAGGTGCCTGCTCGTTTTTCGTATGTGGGTAACAACATTTAACTATGTATATATATTTACCAATTGGTTTAACTGCCACCCGCCTGAATCTATTTAAAATCTTTTTTTTTTTTTTCAACCGCCCGACCCGCGGATAAAATCTAATTTTTTTAAATTTCATCCGCCCGATCCGCGGATAATCCGCGGACTCCGCGGTTGTGCCCGCAAACCGCGCATCTCTAGTATATATACATATTTGTATATATATATATATATACTGTGCAGGCCAAAAGTTAGTTTGGACACACCTTCTCCTCATTCAATGCGTTTTCTTTATTTTCATGACTATTTACATTGTAGATTGTCACTGAAGGCATCAAAACTATGAATGAACACATGTGGAGTTATGTACTTAACAAAAAAAGGTGAAATAACTGAAAACATGTTTTGTATTCTAGTTTTTTATTGTTTTGGCATTCTCTCAATGAGCTTCAAGAGGTAGTCACCTGAAATGTTTTTCACTTCACAGGTGTCCTAGTTTTGAGGCCTTCAGTGACAATCTACAAGGTAAATAGTCATGAAAGTAAAGAAAATGCATTGAAATGAGAAGCTGTGTCCAAACTCTTGGCCTGTACTGTATATATATATATATATATATATATATATATATATATATATATATATATATATATATATATATTGGGGCTGTGAATCTTTGGGCACCACATGATTCGATTCTTGGGGGTGACGATTCGATTCAGAATAGATTCTCGATTCAAAATTAATACTTTTTTAATAACATTGGGTGCCAGTTCTATGAATAACTACATTCCTCTATAAAATAGATAACAGCTCTGATCAATTTCTATGTTACTTAAAAGAAAACAGTTTTTGTTTGTTAAAATGCCTCCCAAACATTTAATAGTCAAATACAAATAAGGCAACAAGAGAAGTATCCAACACTTCTCTTTTCTAAAGTAAATCTGTACAGCAAATATGGGCATGGTCTGTAAAATTAAATGATTACGAATTTTTACATTATATATAGGTCAGGAAAAAACACAGAGGCTATTTCATCCCTACAAGCTTGTTTCGCAGGTTTCTCCGCTCTTCAGGGGATTTGCAAGGAATTTAGGGATTTCACCATCTACGGTCCGTAATATCATCAAAAGGTTCAGAGAATCTGGAGAAATCCCTGCACCTAAGCGGCAAGGCTGAAAACCAACATTGATTGCCCGTGACCTTCGATCCCTCAGGCGGTACTGCATCAAAGAGCGACATCGGTGTGTAAAGCCTCTGTGTTTTTTTCCTGACCTAAGGTATATTCCGCTCTACCCCGGTATTGAGCACTGTATCAGAATCAGAATCAGAATAGTTTTTATTGCCATTGTTTGAGAACGGGTTCACAAACTAGGACTTTTTCTTGGTGCAATGGTGCAACATAAAACACATATAACACAGAATAGGTAATAAAATGAGCTGTAACTGAGCTATCAGATCTTGTTATTTGTTCATGTGTCTGATGGCCAAGGATAACCATAGAAACCTCGACTATGTATATATTTATATATATACATACATATATGTGTATATATATATATATATATATATATATATATATATATATATATACATATATGATCCCGAGAGGGACAAGCGGTAAAAAATAGATGGATGGATGGATGGATATATACAGTATATATATTTATACATATATGTATATAGATGTACTGTATATAAAAATGTATATATATATAGATGTGTGTATATATATACACACACATATATATACACACCTATATATTTAGAGAGTGTGTGTATATATATATATATATATATATATATATATATATATATACAGTATGTATATATACGCAAACATATATATTACCTACACAAGAGAAAGTAGGCTGCGGTGTCGTGTTCTTGTGAAGAGACTCGCCTCCCAGGCCCACGCGGGACCTCCATCGGGTTACATCACAGTCGAGGGTGAGTTTGCATTTATAATTGTAATATTCTACTATAACAAAACTTCTTCTTACACTTGTATGAGAGTTCAAATGTGACTTTAAAGCGTGGCCTGTACTCTCCATAAAGGTGCCATGCTGGCCACAGTTTGACCCTGGAACAGGTCATTTCTGTGACATTTTCTGCCAACTCACCGTAGCATATCTCCTCCACAAGGTAAACCTTACCCTGGTACCAGATGAAGACTGCTCACCCGTCAGCAGGACCTGCTGGGACTTGGACCAACAATTCTGACTCACACTGTCTGGATCCACGTTGGAAAAGGAAAACAGCTTTCGCTAAGCCAAGGTACGGCCATTTTCACATCACCACTGCTTTTACTGCCACCTGGTGTCGACTTCTAAGTCTGTGCGGTATAAAACGAGTAAAACATCAAGTATTTGGTTTGTCATTTGCGTTGTGGGAGGATTTATATTTTAGTAAGCTCTTGTCCAACATTCATTTTAGTCTAAGTAACAGTCCTTGTGTGATTTATGCTGTATTGTTTCTCTTCATTGCACTGGCCTGTCCTGTGTCTAACATATTAGACCGTTTTGTACCCCACGGCTGCATTCCTCGGCCCCTGCGGAGATAGCTCCGCCTGGTTCCCCCCACCCCACCCCCACCCCCAAGAAAGCAAGCAGATATTAACAGTAAATGAAGAAGTAGATTAATAATTCATTTTCTACGACTTGTCCTTAATAATGTTGACAAAATAATAGAATGATAAATGACACAATATGTTACTGCATATGTCAGCAGACTAATTAGGAGTCTTTGTTTGTTTACTTACTACTAAAAGACAAGTTGTGTAGTACGTTCACTATTTTATTTAAGGACTAAATTGCAATAAGGAACATATGTTTAATGTACCCTACATTTTTTTTGTCAAAATACAGCCAATAATGGCATTTTTTGTGGTCCCCTTTATTTGGAAAAGTACCAAAAAGTACTGAAATACTTTTGGTACCGGTACCAAAATATTGGTATCAGGACAGCACTAATACGCACACACTGGCAGAAATGTATATCGGCACCCATGAATATATGTAACTGCACACAGTACATTTATTTTTGTAATACATTCATTAAGAAAAGATAAGGTAGTTTATTAACACATTTTATTTCCACCCTTTCGGGGGCCACACAAATTTAATGTGGTGGGCCATTTCTGGCCCCCGGTCCTTGAGTTTAGAACCTGTGTTTTAGGGCCTGAAAAAGACCTTAGCTTTACTTTATTGGAAAACGGCAAAACAGTTGAAAACTTGTGCTTTTTGAGGTTCGGTGTACAAAAACACTCCAAGCATTGATAACAAATGTGATGCGAATATGTATATATAATATGTAAACGAATATGTCCATCCATCCATTTTCTACCGCTTATTTCCTATGTATGTAAATTACAGATGTCCGATAATGGCTTTTTTGCCGATATCCGATATTCCGATATTGTCCAACTCTTAATTACCGATTCAGATATCAACCGATACCAATATATACAGTCATGGAATTAACACATTATTATGCCTAATTTTGTTGTGATGCCCCGCTGGATGCATTAAACAATGTAACAAGGTTTTCCAAAATAAATCAACTCAAGTTATGGAAAAAAATGCCAACATGGCATTGCCATATTTATTATTGAAGTCACAAAGTGCATTATTTTTTTTAACATGCCTCAAAACAGCAGCTTGGAATTTGGGACATGCTCTCCCTGAGAGAGCATGAGGAGGTTGAGGTGAGTGGGGTTGAGGTGGGGGGGTCAGGGGGTAGCGGGGGGTGTATATTATCGCGTCCCGGAAGAGTTAGTGCTGCAAAGGGGTTCTGGGTATTTGTTCTGTTGTGTTTATGTTGTGTTACGGTGCGGATGTTCTCCCGAAATGTGTTTGTCATTCTTGTTTGGTGTGGGTTCACAGTGTGGCGCATATTTGTAACAGTGTTAAAGTTGTTTATACGGCCACCCTCAGTGTGACCTGTATAGCTGTTGACCATAGCTGTATGCCTTGTGTGTGTCAAAAGCCGTCGATATTATGTGATTGGGCCGGCACGCAATTGCAGTGCCTTTAAGGCACACCCCCAATAATGGTGTCTAGGTGGAAATCGGGAGAAATTCGGGAGAATGGTTGCCCCGGGAGATTTTCGGGAGGGGCACTGAAATTCGGGAGTCTCCTGGGAATATCGGGAGGGTTGGCAAGTATGACTGGGAGACGCAACTGCTCTGTACTTCTCCCTACGTCCGTGTACCACTCTGTACGGCGGCGTTTCAAAAAGTCATACATTTTACTTTTTGAAACCGATACCGATAATTTCCGATATTACATTTTAAAGCATTTATCAGCCGATAATATCGGACATCTCTAATGTAAATATTACATATATGTTAGGGACAAGCGGTAGAAATTGGATGGATGGATGGATGTTATATTTTATATTGCTACTATGGTACATTTTTAGTCTACTTTATACCTGCATTATCTTTTCCATCCTTACCCTTTCCATCCTTTGTAACTGAGCTACTGTGTGGAACAATTTCTCTTGTGGATCAATAACGTTTGTCTAAGTCTAAGTCTAAGTCTATACCCCTAAAAGGGGCGGAGTTACACATGGGTGTTGGATTAATGAAATTAGCCCTTTTCTTATTTTACACTAGAAATTAGTATTCAAAGGTCAATCCATTTTTTTGAAGTGTCTCTTTTCTCGCTCTCCGTCTGACATGATTGGTGCGAGCGTCTAAATCAAGTGTCTGATGGATGAATGCTTGCTGATTAGTCACGTTCATCCACGAGGCAAGGCCGTAAAAGATGCATTGTTTCCATGGCTGTTGATAAAAGACGAGATGTTCTGTCTGATGCGTATGTCACAGACAGCACTGATGGACTATTTCTCCTCCTTTTCCTTGTCCCGCTTCTCAGAAAAGGTCCGGTAAAATCAGGGCGGGGAAGACTTTGATCCGTGCGAGTCATTAAAAAAAAAGATATCCGCCCGTGGCTTGCCAGATGCTTGACTTTCACCCGCCTCGTATCTCTGGCCGCGCCGCCATCTAATCCTCCGCCGGGAGCAGCTGCACGGCTCGCTGGCACCAAGACTTGACTTGAAAGCGGGCAAAATAAAATTACATTTTTGGCCCCGGCTTGTTGACTGTAGCCCCGTGTGTGCTGATGCAGCAGATATTGACGTTGACAGGAGCGCCACTACTATTTTTAAACATGCATAACAAACAACATGCTGGAAATCTAGATATATTTTTTCAGTAAAAATATCTTATACATCAAAAAATCTAATATATATATTGGGTGTTCGAATCACTTGGCCCGGCCACAGGTGTATAAAATCAAGCACTTAGGCATGGAGACTGTTTCTACAAACATTTGTGAAAGAATGGGCCGCTCTCAGTGATTTCCAGCGTGGAACTGTCATAGGATGCCACCTGTGCACAAATCCTGTCGTGAAATGTCCTCGCTCCTAAACATTCCAAAGCCAACTGTCGGCTTTATTATAAGAAAAGTGAAGAGTTTGGGAACAACAGCAACTCAGTCACGAAGTGGTAGGCCACGTAAACTGACAGAGAGGGGTCAGCGGATGCTGAAGTGCATAGTGCAAAGACTTTCTGCACAGTCAGTTGCTACAGAGCTCCAAACTTCATGTGACCTTCCAATTAGCCCACGTACAGTACGCAGAGAGCTTCATGGAATGAGTTTCCATGGCCGAACAGCTGCATCTAAGCCAGGGGTGCTCATTACGTCGATCGCGAGCTACCGGTCGATCTCGGAGGGTGTGTCAGTCGATCACCAGCCAGCCATTAAAAAAATAGTCCTAAAAATGAGCGATCATAAATCTTCGCTATGACGTCACTTTCGTCACTTGATTGACATTCACGGCACCCGAGGGTCTTCTGAGATGACGCTGGCTGCTGCCAGCTCATTAAAATTACCGACTGGAAGGCGAGAAACACTTTATTTCAACAGACTCTGGCGCCGTACCTGTTGTCAAAACTCCAAAGACCGACTGCACAGTTGCGCTAACAAAACAAGAGTCTCAGAAAGCTGGCGTGCACAAGCTAGCAAGCTACGGAGTTTGCCAACAATGTATTTCTTGTAAAGTGTATACAAAGGAGTATGGAAGCTGGACAAACAAGATGCCAAAAACCAACCACTTTCATGTGGTATTGGACAGAAAGGAGGACTTTTTTCTCCTCCATTCGAAAATGCGGACGTTTTTAGCACCACTGTCTGATTCCAATCAATGCAAGTCATCAGAATCAGGTAATACACCAACTTATATTCTTGTCTTCATGAAAGAAAGGAATCTATATGTGTTATACATGCCTGTATTATCTTTAAACACCTTTAACTTGTTAACAATATTAACTATATGTGTTAAACATGCTTGCATTATCTTTAAACACCTTTAACTTATTAACAATATTAACTATATGTGTTAAACATGCTTGTATTATCATTAAACACCTTTAACTTATTAACAATATTAACTATATGTGTTAAACATGCTTGTATTATCATTAAACACCTTTAACTTGTTAACAATATTAACTATATGTGTTAAACATGCTTCTATTATCTTTAAACACCTTTAACTTGTTAACAATATTAACTATATGTATTAAACATGCTTGTATTATCTTTAAACACCTTTAACTTGTTAACAATATTAACTATATGTATTAAACATACTTGTATTATCATTAAACACCTTTAATGTATTAACAATATTAACTATATGTATTAAACATTCTTGTATTATCATTAAACACCTTTAATTTATTAACAATATTAACTATGTGTTAAACATGATTGCATTATCATTAAACACCTTTAATTTATTAACAATATTAACTATATGTGTTAAACATGCTTGCATTATCATTAAACACCTTTAACTTATTAACAAAAACATATATATCATAAATAAGTAAATATAAATTATATATATGAATGAGGTAGATCCCCACGACTTGATCAATTGAAAAGTAGCTCGCCTGCAGAAAAAGTGTGAGCACCCCTGATCTAAGCCATACATCACCAAGTCCAATGCAAAGCATGGGATGCAGTGGTGTAAAGCACGTCGCCACTGGACTCTAGAGCAGTGGAGACGCCTTCTCTGGAGTGATGAATCACGCTTTTCCATCTGGCAATCTGATGGACGAGTCTGGGTTTGGAGGTTGCCAGGAGAACGCTACATTTCGGACTGCATTGTACCGAGTGTGAAATTTCGTGAGGAATAGATCTGTAGTTGATGTAGACTCCAGGGATTTAAGCGTTAAATATAAAATGTATGTATGACCTGGCACACCCTTATTATCATTTCATGCCTGAAGCAAAACACTTTTTTACACTTTTATACTGAAATAAATACACCTACAACGTATTAAATAAAAACATAGATAAAACTACCAGCAGCGGTAAAGTTTAGATCCATGAAGGAAAGAAGAAAGTGAATGAATGTTTACAACTGAATACATTTACATATGTATACAAATTTGTTTTCTTTCTTTCTTTCTTTTTTTAATGAAGTAACGTTTATG
Organism: Nerophis lumbriciformis; assembly: GCF_033978685.3. Classification (NCBI taxonomy): domain Eukaryota; kingdom Metazoa; phylum Chordata; class Actinopteri; order Syngnathiformes; family Syngnathidae; genus Nerophis; species Nerophis lumbriciformis. The sequence goes on along the minus strand of NC_084549.2, from coordinate 60,140,788 downwards.
ACAACCTTTTTCCAAAACACAATATAGAATGTGAGATATAACAGGATAATGCATACGTTTATCTTTTTTTTTCAAAACGCTTGCAAAAAAGTGGAACCCCAAAAATGTACTGTAGGACCCCATTTTTATGACTTGATGGGGTCCCTGGGACCCCATTTTGAAAATTCCTAGCACCAACACTGCTGTCAACAGAGGAGAAAAAATGCTTTATTTAAATAAATATATTATTTATAAAGCAAGTTCGAGTATCATTGGCAAATTTTCACCTCGTCCTGGCCTTGGCGTGCTGCCCGCCTTGGCACGTATATATGTGTCCTCTTTTTGGGATTTCACAATATGGTCAGCCTAAATTATGCTATGCTATGCTGTGTTGTGCTGTGCTATGGTATGCTTATACATTATGCTATCTGTTCTAATAATATCATATTCAATTCTGTATGTTATGTTACGCGAGTCTATTCTATGCTATATTGTATATGTTATGTTATTTTATGCTATGCTATGCTATTTGTTGTTTTGTGCTGTGCTGTGCTATGCTATGTGTTACGTGGTATTGTGTTGCACTAAAGAAAAGCCAGGCTGTGCTACGCCACAACACGCCATGCCACGCTGTAGTGAATAGGAATGAATGGTTGCTAACGCCAACATAACCGATGTGTGTTGAAGCATTTTGTCCTAAATTATTTATTTTAAAATATAGCAAATATTTCTGCGAATTTTTACGCATTTTATTATCACAACTAGAGATGTCCGATAATATCGGACTGCCGATATTATATTGGGGTCCTAAAATGTAATATCGGAAATAATCGGTATCGGTTTAAAAATTATCGGTATCGGTTACAAAAAGTAAAATTCATGACTTTTTAAAACGCCGCTGTGTACACGGACGTATGGAGAAGAACAGAGCGCCAATAAACCTTAAAGGCACTGCCTTTGCGTGCCGGCCCAATCACATAATATCTACGGCTTTTCACACACACAAGTGAAAGCAAACATACTTGGTCAACAGCCATACAGGTCACACTGAGGGTGGCCGTGTAAACAACTTTAACACTGTTACAAATATGCGCCACACTGTGAACCCACACCAAAAAAGAATGACAAACACATTTCGGGAGAACATCTGCACCGTAACACAACATAAACACAACAGAACAAATACCCAGAACCCCTTGCAGCGCTAACTCTTCCGGGACGCTACAATATACACCCCCGCTACCCCCTATCCCCCCACCTCAACCCCACTCACCTCAACCTCCTCATGCTCTCTCAGGGAGAGCATGTCCCAAATTCCAAGCTGCTGCTTTGAGGCATGTTAAAAAAAAAAAGCACTTTGTGACTTCAATAATAAATATGGCAGTGCCATGTTGGCATTTTTTTCCATAACTTGAGTTGATTTATTTTGGAAAACCTTGTTACATTGTTTAATGCATCCAGTGGGGCATCACAACAAAATTAGGCATAATAATGTGTTAATTCCATGACTGTATATATTGGTATTGGTTGATATCTGAATCGGTAATTAAGACTTGAACAATATCGGAATATCGGACATCGGCAAAAAAGCCATTAGCGGACATCTCTAATCACAACCCAGCATGTTGTCCTGGCTGGTCCAAGAGACAGGAAGCTGTTATTACGTTGTTGCTTGAATATTAACCCTGTGTTTTTGTATCGATGCTCCACAGCTCCTCCAGAACACCTCCAAGACACCTGGTCTCCGTCTCCAAGGTAACAAGGGGGCAGAGAGGGGGGGGGGGGGGTAAAAAACTGTACGTGTCATTCTACTGTCTAGACGTAAAAAGTGGCTCACATAACTTCCTCGTCTCCTGGGTGTGACTTTATTCTGCCCTGAGAACGAGGCTGGCATGAAAATAGGCACCAGACGTGTGAGCAGACTTTTGAAAGGACCAGCAGCCCGCAGGGAGATGCTCCACATGCCAGTTTGATGTGCAGGTGAGCCATCCCAAAACTGTCTGACCATACGCTGAGTGGAGCCAAGAATCCACAAATGTTACCTTGAAAATATCACATTTTGATGCAAGGTGGTGTGCCGCAGGGCTCCGTTTTGAGTCTCCTCACCTTCTCTGTGCAGCTCCATTTTCAGAGGAAAAAGTTTGTTGCGTGTTAATGAAGTTACTTGTTATTTCTCTCTTTTTTTTTTTTTTTTAAACTAAATTAAATATACTGTATTTTCCAGTCCATAGAGCGCACTGGCATATAAGCCGTACCCACTGAACAATAGACGAAAAAATATTGTTCCATACATTAGCCGCACTGGACTATAAGCCGCAGATATATACTTTGTGAAATGAGTAATTTACACAGAAAGATTTTGTAAATGTTTATTTACATACCTTTATTGTTTCCAAATGCTGTATGTAACACGGCAGTAAATCGGCTGATCAAACAAAACAGAAGTCATCGTCATCGCAAGCTATCTCTCCAATCAGCTAAACAGACTCAATAACTCCACGGTGGCATTTTGGTGAATTTACGAAACCGGAACAATACAAAAAGAATGCAGCTGTAAGTTAATAATAATAACACAGACACTTTTAAACGTGTTAGCATATTTGCTAATGCTAACAACGCTAGCTACATGACATTACCACAGCACGTAGAAATATGTATAAAAACACTCCTACAGACATCACACATGGGACAGTTTAGTAAGTAAGAATTGTTTTAGTTATATTGTAAAGCTTACAAACGTTGCTCAGAGTGATGAATGAAGAATCCGTACGAGTAGAAACGCTATGGACGGCTAGAAAACGGAATGGCATATGTACTTCCGGTTCAAAGCTCAGCCTAAACAGAAGGGCTATGCAGCACTTGCAATGGGCAAACTAGTCCAAAAGATGGCGCCATAGTACAAACAAAAAACACACATTTTCAGTGTTGTTCTTTTTAACTATTTACATTATGGCCAACAGCGAAGAAAAATAAATGTTATAAGCCGCAGCATGGAAAGCGTAGGAAAAAAGAAGCGCCTTATACAAAACCCAAAACCAGTGAAGTTGGCACGTTGTGTAATTCGTAAATAAAAACAGAATACAATGATTTGCGAATCCTTTTCAACCTATATTCAATTGAATAGACTGCAAAGACAAGATAGTTCATGTTCCAACTGAGAAACCTTTTTTTTTTTTGCAAATAATCATTAACTTAGAATTTAATGGCAGCAACACATTGCAAAAAAGTTGTCACAGGGGCATTTTTACCACTGTGTTACATGGCCTTTCCTTTTAACAACACTCAGTAAATGTTTGGGAACTGAGGAGACACATTTTTTTAAGCTCTTCAGGTGGAATTCTTTCCCATTCTTGCTTGATGTACAGCTTAAGTTGTTCAACAGTCCGGGGATCTCCGTTGTGGTATTTTAGGCTTCATAATGCGCCACACATTTTCAATGGGAGACTGGTCTGGACTACAGGCTATGAAGCCACGCTGTTGTAACACGTGGCTTCGCATTATCTTGCTGAAATAAGCAGGGGCGTCCATGATAACGTTGCTTGGATGGCAACATATGTTGCTCCAAAATCTGTATGTACCTTTCAGCATTAATGGTGCCTTCACAGATGTGTAAGTTACCCATGTCTTGGGCACTAATACACCCCCATACCATCACAGATGCTGGCTTTTGAACATTGTGCCTATAACAATTCAGATGGTTCTTTTCCTCCTTGGTCCAGAGGACAGGACGTCCACAGTTTCCAAAAACAATTTGAAATGTGGACTCGTCAAACCACAGAACACTTTTCCACTTTGTATCAGTCCATCTTAGATGAGCTCGGGCCCAGCGAAGCCGGCAGCGTTTCTGGGTGTTGTTGATAAATGGCTTTCGCTTTGCATAGTAGAGTTTTAACTTGCACTTACAGATGTAGCGACCAACTGTAGTTACTGACAGTGGTTTTCTGAAGAGTTCCTGAGCCCATGTGGTGATATCTTTTACACACTGATGTCGCTTTTTGATGCAGTACCGCCTGAGGGATCAAAGGTCCGTAATATCATTGCTTACGTGCAGTGATTTCTCCAGATTCTCTCAACCTTTTAATGATATTACAGACCGTAGATGGTGAAATTCCCAAATTCCTTGCAATAGCTGGTTGAGAAATGTTGTTCTTAAACTGTTTGACAAATTGCTCACGCATTTGTTCACAAAGTGGTGACGCTCGCCCCATCCTTGTTTGTGAATAACTGAGCATTTCATGGAAGCTACTTTTATACCCAATCATGGCACCCACCTGTTCCCAATCAGCCTGTTCACCTGTGGGATGTTCCAAATAAGTGTCGGATGAGCATTCCTCAACTTTCTCAGTCTTTTTTGCCACTTGTGCCAGCTTTTTTGAAACATGTTGCAGGCATCAAATTCCAAATGAGCTAATATTGGCAAAAAATAAAGTTTAACAGTTCTTGTCTTTGCAGTTTATTCAATTGAATATAGGTTGAAAAGGATTTGCAAATCTTTGTATTCTGTTTTTATTTACGATTTACACAACGTGCCATGCATTTTAGTAGTGACTATTGGCCCAAATACAGCAAAACTTTCCTAAATGAACAGATGTGACACTGGTTTCAAAACAAATACAGCCATAGATAAATAACAGGGTGTAATATATGGATCATAAAACATGTAGTAACTGTACAGGACATGTTAGAAAGTAGCCTTTTAATCATAAGCGCGTATAATAAGTGTATTTCGCTAACGTACATTTAGTGTGTCTTCACTGATGTTGAGGAGCTCGAGTAATTTCTTGTGTTGCAGTAAGTTCAATTTCCTGTTCTATGGTTACCATCACATGTCTGACAAGGGAAATAATGTGGTGAGGCGCGAGGGACTTATAATTAGTGTTCTTGTTTCTTTATTTGTGTGTGTGGCCGGCTACACGCACACACACACACGCACACGCACACACACACACACACACACGCACACACACACACACACACTAGGAGAAGAGACTGGAATAAAATGTCAGGGAAATACCAGAGCCCGGCCTTTGGCCTGCATCCAGCGTGTGTGTTTGTGTATCACATAAACGATGACATTTTACTCGCGGACATGATTATGAATAAATGAAAGGTTGAGAAGTTGCAGAGAGATGTCGTACAAGTCATGTGTTGTTGTCTCTTTTTAAAGAATGTTCCGCTTCATTCTGCTCGCGTGAAATGAAGGAAGTCAGCGGGCTGCTAAACGAGCACAGCGGCCGTTATGGCTCTGGAGCATTGTTGCCATGACGACGCAAGCGCAACGCTGCCTGGACTTGATGGTCGACTTCAATGTAAGAGAAAGCAACACATGACCTCATGTTAGAAGTTCTCTTGTCATATATGAACACCTGTCAAAGATCCTTTATGTCATAGAGGATTTTTGACAGGGGTTGGTCATGTATGACCAACCCCAGTCAAAGATCCTTCGCGAGTCATACCAAAGACGATAAAAATGGGAGCCATTACCTCCCTGCTTGGTACTCAGCATCAAGGGTTGGAATTGGGGGTTAAATCACCAAAAATTATTCACGGGCGCGGCCACCGCTGCTGCTCACTGCTCCCCTCACCTCCCATGGGGTGAGGGTGACGGGTCAAATGCAGAGGATAATATCACCACATCTAGTGTGTGTGTGACTATCAGTGGTACTTTAACTTGAACTTTGTGTAATAGAGGGTCTTTGACTGGTGTTTTTCCAGCCCATTCTAAAAACAGCAAAGGCCTCATGTCATGTCATCTAGAGGATCTTTGACTAATGTTTTTTGCAGTAGGTCCTTACAAACAGAATAAAGTTCCTGTCCTATAGAGCAGTGGTCCCCAACCACCGGGCCGCGGACCGATTGGTACCAGGCCGCACAAGAAATTAAAAAAAATTAATTTAAAAAAAAATTGTTTTTTTATTTTTTTGTTATTAAATCAACATAAAAAACCCAATATATACATTATATATCAATATAGATCAATACAGTCTGCAAGGGATACAGTACGTAAGCACACATGATTGTATTTCTTTATGAAAAAATAAAAAATAAAATATTGACCGGTCCGCAGCTACAAAAAGGTTGGGGATCTTTGACTAATGTTTTTTGCAGTGAGTCCCTAAAAACAGAATAAAATTCCTGTAACGTAGAGGATCTTTGACTAATGTTTACGAAGTCGGTCCCTAAAAACAGAATAAAATTCCTGTAACGTAGAGGATCTTTGACTAATGTTTACGAAGTAGGTCCTTAAAGACAGAAGAAAATTCCTGTCCTTTACAGGATCTTTGACAAATGTTTTTTGCAGTATGTCCCTAAAAACAGAAGAGAGTTCCTGTAATGTGGAGGATCTTTGACTCATCTTTTTTTTAAGTAGGCCCTTAAACACAGAAGAATGTTCCTGTTATATAGAGGATCGTTGGCTAATGTTCTTGCAGTAGGTCCTTAAAAACAGAAGAGAGTTCCTGTCATATAGAGAATCTTTGACCACTGTTTTTGCACTAGGTCCTTAAAACAAAAGAGGGTTCCTGTACTATAGAAGTTCTTTGGCTACTGTTTTTGCAGTAGGTCCTTAAAAACAGAAGGTAGTTCCTGTTATATAGAGGATCTTTGACTAATGTGTTTAAAGTAGGTCCTTAAAACAGAGGAGAGTTCCTGTCATGGAGAGGATCTTTGACTGAAGTTTTTTGCAGTAGGTCCCTAAAAACAGAGGAGGGTTCCTGTTGTATAGAGGATCTTTGACTAATGTTTTTGCTGTAGGTCCTTAAAAACAGAAGAGAGTTCCTATCATGTAGAGGATTTTTGACTAATGTTTTTTGCAGTAGGTCCTTAAAAACCGAAGAGGGTTCCTGTCATATAGAGGATATTTGACTAATGGTTTTGGAGTAGGTCCTTAAAAACAGAAGAGGGTTCCTGTTATGTAGAGGATCTTTGACTAATGTTTTTTGCAGGAGGTCCCTAAAATAGAAGAGAGTTCCTGTTATATAGAGGATCTTTGACTAATGTTTTTGCAGTGGGTCCTTAAAAAAAGAACATAGTTCTTGTCGTATAGAGGATTTTTGACTAATGTTTTTTGCAGTAGGTCCTTAAAAACCGAAGAGGGTTCCTGTCATATAGAGGATATTTGACTAATGGTTTTGGAGTAGGTCCTTAAAAACAGAAGAGGGTTCCTGTTATGTAGAGGATCTTTGACTAATGTTTTTTGCAGGAGGTCCCTAAAATAGAAGAGAGTTCCTGTTATATAGAGGATCTTTGACTAATGTTTTTGCAGTGGGTCCTTAAAAAAAGAACATAGTTCTTGTCGTATAGAGGATCTTTGACTAATGTTTTTGCAGTAGGTCCTTAAAAACAGAAGAGCGTTTCTGTCGTATAGAGGATCTTTGTCTAATGTTTTTGCAGTAGGTCCTTAAAAACAGAGGAGAGTTCCTGTCATAAAGAAGGTATTTGACTGATGTTTTTGCAGTAGGTCCTTAAAAACAGAAGAGAGTTCCTGTAATATAGAGGATCTTTGACTAATGTTTTTTGCAGTGAGTCCCTAAAAACAGAATAAAGTTCCTGTAACGTAGAGGATCTTTGACTAATGTTTACAAAGTCGGTCCTTAAAAACAGAATAAAGTTCCTGTCCTATAGAGGATCTTTGACTAATGTTTTTTGCAGTAGGTCCCTAAAAACAGAATAAAGTTCCTGTAATGTAGAGGATCTTTAACTAATGTTTACGAAGTCGGTCCTTAAAAACAGAATAAAGTTCCTGTCCTATAGAGGATCTTTGACTAATGTTTTTTGCAGTGAGTCCCTAAAAACAGAATAAAGTTCCTGTAACGTAGAGGATCTTTGACTAATGTTTACGAAGTCGGTCCTTAAAAACAGAATAAAGTTCCTGTTCTATAGAGGATCTTTGACTAATGTTTTTTGCAGTAGGTCCCTAAAAACAGAATAAAGTTCCTGTAACGTAGAGGATCTTTGACTAATGTTTACGAAGTCGGTCCTTAAAAACAGAATAAAGTTCCTGTCCTATAGAGAATCTTTGACTGTTTTTTGCAGTATGACCCTAAAAACAGAAGAGAGTTCCTGTAATGTGGAGGATCTTTGACTCATGTTTTTTTTAAGTAGGTCCTTAAAGACAGAATAATGTTCCTGTTATATAGAGGATCTTTGGCTAATGTTCTTGCAGTAGGTCCTTAAAAACAGAAGAGAGTTCCTGTCATATAGAGAATCTTTGACCACTGTTTTTGCACTAGGTCCTTAAGACAAAAGAGGGTTCCTGTACTATAGAAGTTCTTTGGCTACTGTTTTTGCAGTAGGTCCTTAAAAACAGAAGGTAGTTCCTGTTATATAGAGGATCTTTGACTAATGTGTTTGAAGTAGGTCCTTAAAACAGAGGAGAGTTCCTGTCATGGAGAGGATCTTTGACTTAAGTTTTTTGCAATAGGTCCCTAAAAACAGAGGAGGGTTCCAGTTATATAGAGGATCTTTGACTAATGTTTTTGCTGTAGGTCCTTAAAAACAGAAGAGAGTTCCTGTCATGTAGAGGATTTTTGACTAATGTTTTTTGCAGTAGGTCCTTAAAAACCGAAGAGGGTTCCTGTCATATAGAGGATATTTGACTAATGGTTTTGGAGTAGGTCCTTAAAAACAGAAGAGGGTTCCTGTTATGTAGAGGATCGTTGACTAATGTTTTCTGCAGGAGGTCCCTAAAACAGAAGAGAGTTCCTGTCATATAGAGGATCTTTGACTAATGTTTTTGCAGTGGGTCCTTAAAAAAAGAACATAGTTCTTGTCGTATAGAGGATCTTTGACTAATGTTTTTGCAGTAGGTCCTTAAAAACAGAAGAGCGTTTCTGTCATATAGAGGATCTTTGTCTAATGTTTTTGCAGTAGGTCCTTAAAAACAGAGGAGAGTTCCTGTCATAAAGAAGGTATTTGACTGATGTTTTTGCAGTATGTCCTTAAAAACAGAGGACAGTTCCTGTAATATAGAGGATCTTTGATTATTGTTTTTGCAGTAGGTCCTTAAAAACAGAGGAGAGTTCCTGTAATATAGAGGATCTTTGATTATTGTTTTTGCAGTAGGTCCTTAAAAACAGAAGAGAGTTTCTGTAATATAGAGGATCTTTGGCTACTGTTTTTGCAGTAGATCCTTAAAAACTGAGATGGGTTCTGGTTGCTTAAAGGATCTTTGGCTAATATTTTTGCAGTAGGTCCTTAAAAACAGAGGAGGGTTCCTGTCATGTAATATACTGTATCTTTGACTAATGTTTTTGAAGTAGGTCCTTAAAAACTGAGGAGGGTTCCTGTCGCATAGAGGATCTTTGACTAATGTTTTTGAAGTAGGTCCTTAAAAACAGAAGATCATTTCGGATCTTTGAATAGTGTTTTTGCATAACGTCCTCACAAACAGCAGCATACACAAGTCAAATAGACAATCTTTGTCGAGTGTTTTTGCAGGAGGTCCTTAAAGAGCAGGACACTCGTGCGTTTGCACTACATCCTCAAAACCAGCAGTGCGCTCCTGTCATATAGACGATCTTTGGCTAGTGTGTTTGCAGGACGTCCTCAAAAACAGCAGCATGCCCACACCATATAGACAATCTGTGTCTAGTGTTTTTTGCATTAAGTCCTCAAAAACAGCAGAGCGCTCGTGTCATGCAGAGGATCCTTGACCAGTGTTTTGTAGGATGTCCTCAAAAACAGCAGCATGCATGCATCATATGAATAATCTTTCTTTCGCATTTTTGCAGTAGGTCCTCAAAAACCGCAGCGCACTCATGTCATATAGAGGATCTTAGACTAGTGTTCTTGCAAAAGGTCCTCAAAAACAGCATCATGCACACATCATATGATCAGTCTTTCTTTAGCGCTTTGGCAGCAATGTCTTTAAAAATAGTAGAGTGCCTGTCATATAGAGGATCTTTGACTAGTGCTTTTGCAGGACATCTTCAAAAACAACAGCATGCACCCATTATATAGACAATAGTTGTTTGGCATTTTTGCAGCAGGTCCTCAAAAACAGCAAAGGGGTCATGTCAAATAAAGGATCTTTGACTAGAGTTTTTGCAGTAGGTCATCAAAAACAGCAGCAATCCTTCTTTAGCGTTTTTTCCAGTCAGTCTTTAAAAAAATAGCAGAGTACATAAGATATAGAGGCTCTTTGACTAGAGTTTTTGCAGGACACCATCAAAATAGCAGCATGAATACGTCATATAGACAATCTTTGTCTGCATTTTTGCAGTAGGTCCTTAAAAAACAACAAAGCGCGCCTGTTGTATAAAAGATCTTTGACTAGTGCCTTTGCAGAAAATCCTCAAAAACACTCCTGTCATAAAGACAATCTTTAACTTGTGTTTTGTCCTAAAAAACAGCCAATGTAATCTAGAGGACCCTTGACCAGCATGTTTGCAGCAGGTCCTTAAAAACTGCAGAAGAGTGTTTACGTTGTCTAAAAAATATTTTTCTAGTGTTTTTGCAGCGAGTCCTTAAAAAACAGCAAAGAGCGCTTGTTGAGTATAGAGGATCTTTGACTAGCGTGTTTGCTGTAGGTCCATAAAAAAGTATAGGTTTCCTGTCGTATAGACGATGTTTGAACAGTGTTTTGCAGTAGGTCATCAAAAACAGTAGCAGGTATCGGCCATATAGAGGATCTTTGACTATTGTTTTTTGCGGTACATCCTTAAAAACAGTCGTTTTGCAGGACGACCTTAAAAATTGCAGAAGAGTGTTGACGTTGCATAGGCCATCTTTGTCGAGCATTTTAAGTATTGATCCTTTAAAAGAGCAGGGGCTCATGTGGTATAGAGCAGTGGTCCCCAACCTTTTTTGCACCACGGACCGGTTTAATGTAGGCATTATTTTCAGGGACCGGCTTTCCCACTTGTGCCAGATAAATACAGCAAGAATAAGTGCATGAAAAATACAATTCAATATAACGCTGAATTAGTGGGAGCCCTGGGCTTGTTTCTTTGCAATGAGATGCAGATGGAAATCAGCCTTTGACTACAATCTGTCACTTTTCTATCTGATATGTTCATTAATGTGCATAGCATCAACTCAGAAAGTTATAACAAATATAACACATGTCAACTTCCTATGAGGAGTTTTATTGTACATCTATAAACAAGCTCATTTGGTGTGTCTAGTGCACAGATGCCAAACTCAAGGCCCGCGGGCCAGATCTGGCCCTCCACGTCATTTTATATGGCCCACAAAAGCCTGGAAATAATACTCTCTTATTTTCTTACTAAAGGTATTAGGTTTTTTTTTTGTAGTTTGACAGGGAAAAAAAATAGTGTCCAATATTGCAACAAATATTATATTATCTAACTTTGTTGGCCAAAATCCAAATAAATACTTGAATATCTGCTTAACTTATGATTTCGAGTTATCCATCAAATTGTACACTATAAAAATGACCAATAGATTTTACTGTAAAATCTAGGGAGGTTTTTTTTACAGCATGTTACTATAATTAATAATGTTAGCATGCTAAAGTTTTATGCTAACATCTTGATCTATTTCATTCGTATGAACCTAAAAATCATTGTTGATACTTGCCGCCATCTAAGAAGTACAGTAACTTTTCTTATGTCATCTTGCTAACGTTACCAGGTTAACGTTATGTGCTATCTTTTTAGCTAATTGTATTTGTTTCAGAATCAGAATCAGAATGAGAATAGTTTTCATTGCCGTTGTTTGAGAACGGGTTCACAAACTAGGAATATTACTTGGCGCAATCGTGCAACATAAAACACATATAACACAGAATAGAATAACATGAGCTGTAACTGAGCTATAAACCTTGATATCATGGATTTTGATACTTGGCGCCATCTTAAAAGTATATTAACTTTGTTTTATGCTCGCATTTTTATCTATTTTAATTCGTATAAACCTAAAAATCATTGTTGATACTTGGCGCCATCTGACAAGTACATTAACTTTTCTTATGTCATCAGGCTAACGTTACCATGCTAACGTTTTATGCTAGCTTGCTAGCAAATTCTATATGTTTAAACCTTGATAGCATAGATTTTGTGTCATGATCTGTGGTTTGGATCATGTTTTATGTTATGTTCTGTTTAAAGACTCCATAGTTCCTGGTTGCACTTCCTTGTTTGTTTGTTACCTTGACAACCGTTAGTGTCACCTGTTTTACGTCTTGGACTCATGCACCTGTTGCTAATTATGTTCACCTGTCTCTGATTAGTGTTCGGCCACTCACCTGCTACCCGAGCACTAATCAGAGGCATTATTTAAGTTTGCCTTTGACAGTCAGTCGGCCTGGCGTCATTGTTTGCTACATGCAACCTGTCTACGTGAGTTTTGCCTTGTATCTAGTTTATGCTAAGTGTTTGATTCATGCCATGCTATGTAAGTCTTGTTTGTTTCATGCCACAGTTACCTGAGTATTGTTTGTCCCTAGTCCATGCTAAGAAGTAGCATTAGCTCCAAGTGCGATCAACACGTTGTGCCTTCGCCTTGTGTTCCATTTTGTTGGTACTACTTTGATAGTTTGAGAAATAAATCATGTTTTTACCTACACGCCATGTCCGGAGTGGTTCGTCTGCATTCCTGGGAGAACGACCCCGCAGCAAGCTGCGACCCCCCCATCGTGACATTTTGATGCTTGGCGCCATCGTAAAAGTATGTTAACTTCTCCTAATGTTGGCATGGTAACGTTTTATGCTAACTTTATAGCTAACGTTATATGTTTAAACCTTGATATCATAGATTTTGATACTTGGCGCCATCTTAAAAGTATGTTAACTTCTCTTAAGTTAGCATTCTAACATTAGTGTGCTAACATTTTATGCTAGCATTTTTGCTCCTTTCATTCATTTAAACCTAGAATTCATGAGTTTTGAGCATACTTGCCAACCCTCCCGGATTTTCCGGGAGACTCCCGAAATTCAGCGCCTCTCCCGAAAACCTCCCGGGAGAAATTTTCTCCCGAAAATCTCCCGAAATTCAGGCGGAGCTGGAGGCCACGCCCCCTCCAGGTTTATTGTTAGGCAGTTTCATTAACGTCCTCCCAGCACGGCAACAACACACAACAACAGCAGTCACGTTTTCGTCTACCGTAAAGCAGTTTGTCTGCCGTAAACAGCAATGTTGTGACACTCTTAAACAGGACAATACTGCCATCTACTGTACATGCATATGTGACATTAACATCTAGGGCTTTTAGAGAGTGCACAACTGCGCACACAACAAGGAGACGAAGCAGAATGCATCATCAGAGAGGGTGTTCAGCATGGTTAGAAAAATAGTGACAGAGAATAGAACAAGGATGGACAATTCAACCCTTAACTCAACAATGAGTAGATGAGTGTTATGTGTGTGTATATGTGTAAATAAATGAACACTGAAATTCAAGTATTTCTTTTATATATATCCATCCATCCATCCATCCATTTTCTACCGCTTATTCCCTTTTGGGGTCGCGGGGGGCGCTGGAGCCTATCTCAGCTACAATCGTTACTGTGAAAAGTAACTATTTAGTTACTTCTTTTTGTCTTTTTTTTTTTTTTTTTTAAAGCTCCCATTAATGCCCTTTTAGCCTTCATTTCAGTACTGTTATTGCACTGGAGAATAATACAATCTGTTGATCAACTTGACATGCATTTGCATCACTGAACTCTGCTAAGCAATGTGGTCTACATACAACACACAAAGACAAAGATATGTTACAAAGACCAATTTGTTTCTGGCCAGAACAAATTGGCAAAACTATTTTAAATAGCTGCAACATAACGTACATAAGAAACAGCATAATAACAGCATAGATGTAAACCAAGAAAGGCACACACTACATACACAAAGCCTAACCAGGCATTTTTTCCTCAAGTAATTCTGATACAAAATCATGTCTGAAGCCCAGAAGACTCTCCACATTTCCCCAGTTTTAGTTTAGAGATAAGGAAAAAATGGCCTGGCCCACTAGGATCCCTCTTTATGTTTGTGAACTTTATAGTCTATACATTTAGAGTGATGTGATAATCAAACACTCTAGAAGTCTAGAATGAAAGAGTATATAAGAGAATTGACAGCAACGTTCCCTCTCAGGAGCGCGCCTGTGCAATTGTGCACTGCTCAAGCGTCCTGAATACTGATAAATGTGTAATGACAGCTCCAAAAACGAATTCAAACCACAAAATAAAATAAATAAATCAACACAAAAACGTGACACATTATGGGTGGGTCACATATGCATGTACAGTAGATGGCAGTATTGTCCTGTTTAAAAGTGTCACAACATTGCTGTTTACGGCAGACAAACTGCTTTACGGTAGACGAAAACTTGACTGCTGTTGTTGTGTGTTGTTACCGCGCTGGGAGGACGTTAATGAAACTGCCTAACAATAAACCCTCGATCATTAGCTGTTTATATTGTGGGAAAGCGGACGTGTGAACAGGGTGTCAACACGTCACTCAGGTCCGCATGGAGCTGGAGGGGGCGTGGCCTCCAGCTCCGCCTGAATTTCGGGAGATTTTCGGGAGAAAATTTGTCCCGGGAGGTTTTCGGGAGAAGCGCTGAATTTCGGGAGTCTCCCGGAAAATCCGGGAGGGTTGGCAAGTATGGCTTTTCTTTAAATGCAAATATCACAGAATAACATTGCAAAACATCTCTGACAAAGCATGATCATAATGTAAGACATTTTTATTTTGTTAATGCATACTCGCCAACCTTGAGACCTCCGAATTCGGGAGATGGGGGGAGGTTAAAGTGGGCGGGGTCGGAGTGGGCGAGGCGGACCAGGGGGCGGGGTTAAGGGGGGAGGAGTATATTTATAGCTAGAATTCACTGAAATTCAAGTATTTCTTTTATATATATATATATATATATATATATATATATATGTATGTATGTATGTATGTATACATACATACATTGAGGGGTTTAAGCACCTGGAGGACCTCATCTGCCACTCTCACATCATCATCAGACAGGGTGACATTTGTCTTCAGGGTGTTGTGGGTCAATGCAGAGTATATAGCTGCCTGCTGCTCCAACATATCATAAGTGGAGTTCCACCTCGTTAGGACATCATGTATGAGCAGGCAGCTTTAGCATTTCTTGCTTTGTCTTAAGCACATGAGCAGCTGTTGTGCTTGGGTGGAAGTAAGAAACCTTCCTGATCCTCCCAAAGAGGCGCTCCATCCTATTGACTGAGATTCCCTTCTGTGATGCCAAATTCACTACATGTGCAAAGCACCTATCTGTGGTCCCAGTCCTGCCTCATTCTCTGTAATTATTAGATTTTTGGCATTATCACGTGTGACTGGGATATCTTTATCTTCCATTCCTCCACTGCTTGTGTCAGTACCTGCGCAAGGTGACTCTCGTAGAGGGGGCGTGTCTTCTCATCTCCCAGTCTGCTGTGATGAAGTGAGCGCTTATAGTTCCGCTGGACGTCCACCCGTCTGTCATGAGCGCAACAGATGATGCTCGGGATAGTTCATCCACAACTTTTTTCTTCTCCTGCTCATAAAGATCTGGCACAATCTTATTGCTGAAGTAGGTGCGCGACGGGATGTCGTAACGTGGTTCAAGCACGTTCAGCATGTGTTTAAAACCCTCGTTTTGCACAACCGAGTCTGCACTTATAAACACACCGATTCAATGGCGGGGGCGTTCAAGCTCCTCCGTTACTCCGCTCGCCATGACCACGCTGTGTGTGGACTGAACGTGCCAACAACTTTTTTTTTTGTTTCATATATCAAACCGCGGATCAGTTGTGTGCCTCATCCCCTCCCCACACCCACGCACACACACACATAGACCGCGCCTCTTTTCTTCTCTCCGGCTTGTGACAGAGGAAGATTCAGAAGAACGACACCGCAGCGCTTCTGTTTCTAGCCGATACTACATCAAAAGTAACGTAAAATAACGCAGTAACGCATCATGTAGTAACGGTAACTAAATTACTGAATAAAAAAAAATAACGTGTTAGATTACTAGTTACCCATGCACCTGGGGATAAGTTGATTGGCAACACTAAATTGGCCTTAGTGTGTGGATGTGAGTGTGAATGTTGTCTGTCTATCTGTGTTGGCCCTGCGATGAGGTGGCGACTTGTCCAGGGTGTACCCCGCCTTCCGCCCGATTGTAGCTGAGATAGGCTCCAGCGCCCCCCGCGACCCCAAAGGGAATAAGCGGTAGGAAATGGATGGATGGATTACTAGTTACCGCCGAAACTAACGGCGTTACAGTAACGCGTTACTTTGTAACGCGTTAGTCCCAACACTGTATATATATATATATATATATATATATATATATATATATATATATATATATATACATAGCTAGAATTCACTGAAAGTCAAGTAGTCAAGTATTTCATATATATATATATATATATATGTATATATATGTATATATATGTGTGTGTGTATATATATATATATATATATATATATATATATATATATATATATATATATATATATATATATATATGAAATACTTGATTTGGGGAATTCTAGCTGTAAATATACTCCTCCCCTCTTAACCACGCCCCCAACCATGCCCCCCGCCCCACCCCCGACCACTATGACTATGACTTCGGCTCCAGACTTCTTCTGTTTGTTTGAGATTGTGATTACTGCCACAAGTGGTGGGAAAGTGTATTGCAACTCAGTACAGCTGCGGCCAATACGGACCACAGCTGGGATATTTTTTGGTGGCCCTCTAGAGGACTAATGGGTTAAGAAGCACAGACATAGAGGATTTTTGATTAGCACATATGCGATATACTGTAGGTACTCAAAAACAGCAATTTGTCATATACAGTAGTGGATCTTTGACTAGTGTTTTTCCTTGAAATGATTATTATTAGGTCACAAGTTGTCACTAAGTAGGATCTATGTACCGGTCTGTATGTGTTGGTGTGTAACACAGTGAGGGTGAGTCAGGGGAGGCAGTGAGGAGGAAGAAGGGAATGATGGAGGAAGACGGTGTAAGAGTGAGAGTAATAACAGCAATCAGGCATCATTAGCAGTAATTGGAGTTGTCAAGTGTGACTCATCGACAGCAAGCTCCATACTTAGGAAAACCATCCAGCCATTACTTGACTTCACTCCCAGCACAGTTTTTGTGCCGCGCTGCACGCCAGGAGTGAGACGTCGCACTTTTAACCTTTCCCGGTGGAGGGGCACTTGACACAAAGGACCCCTCCAGTGAACGGCGCGCGGCGCCTTCGCTGGCATGCGGAGAAATGGTGCGTTGACAACGTGGCAACAACACTGCCATGTAGTATTATTATTATTATCCCAGAATAATAATGCACTTTTTCATTCTGGTTTTAAAATTCTGACCGTCGCTTGTAGCTAAATCACTTCTTCTCAAATATTTTCTGTTACGCCCCACCTAGGTAGAAGAATAAATATCATAATTTGTATAGAAAATTGTTATAAGTACACCTCTGCATAACATTGTATCCTTATCAACATAAAAAAGGAAATTAATATACATCAACTTACAACAAATAACGCTATTAACATTGTTTTTTAGTCTGTAACAGAAAATATATTTAAAGTGTCTGAAATTTTAACAAAAATTAATACCTACTACTAATACTTATTACTGTAAATTCTGGACTTTTTTCCTAGATTTTGAACCCTGTGGCTTATAAAACAGAGGGGCTAATTGATGGTGTTTTTCCCCCAGCTAATGCCTACAATGTTTTGTGATCAATAGTTTACATCAGGGGTGTCATATTAATTTTATATCGGGGGCCACATGGAGAAAAATCTACTCCCAAGTGGGCCGGACTGGTAAAATCACGGCACGATAACTTAAAAATAAAGACAACTTCAGATTATTTTCTTTGTTTAAAAATAGAACAAGCACATTCTGAAAATGTACAAATCATAATGTTGTTGGTTTTTTTTTACACTTACATGTTGCGGTTAATAGTGTTCTATCTTTATTTGTCGTTATTTATATTTTCTGAATAAATTATGTGATAATGTTCATCAGTCAACTCATTGGTGTTAATTTTCAATCTATCAAGATAAAAAACTAATATCAAAATCAAAATACAGGATGTTATTCATGTAGTTTGATCATTTTCCTCGACTGATGTACTAACATGTGGTTTATTTTGTACATATGTAGCATCGTCTACAAAGATACAAATAATTGCTTTTGCGACATCTAGTGGACACATTTAGAACAACAGTTTCTTTCATTCGAAAATTTCAGGTTAATATTTAGACTTAGCAAACTCATCCCGCGGGCCGGATAAAACCTGTTCGTGGGCCTGATCCGGCCCACGGGCCGTACGTTTGACACCCCTGGTTTACATTAAACCCAAAAGGAGGCCTGAAATGG
Organism: Nerophis lumbriciformis; assembly: GCF_033978685.3. Lineage (NCBI taxonomy): Eukaryota > Metazoa > Chordata > Actinopteri > Syngnathiformes > Syngnathidae > Nerophis > Nerophis lumbriciformis. Next base: position 60,122,484 of record NC_084549.2, on the reverse strand, counting down.
TGGGTTATTGTTTGTGCTATGGCGCCATTTTTTGGATGAGTTTGCTCACTGCAAGTTTTGCGGGTTGAAAATGTACTTCCTGTTTTTGAGGCCTTGAACCGGAAATAAGCGTCCATAGCGGGTTTTTTTTTTGCTCAAAATGATTCCTCATTCATCACTCCATGCAACGCTTGTGAGTTTCACAATATAACTAAAACAATTCTTACTTACTAAACGGTCCCATGTGTAATGTCTGTAGGAGTGTTCTCATGCATATTTGTACGTGCTATCCTAATGTAATGGAGTCATACTTGCCAACCTTGAGACCTCCGAATTCGGGTGATGGGGGCAGGGTTGGGGGGGAGGAGGGTTGTCGGGTTGAGGTGCAGGCAGCATACCCCTTCCCCTTCGAGCTTTTCTGGATGAAATGAAATTCGTTTTTCCAATCATTTTGGAACTTGCAAGCGTATTTCTTCTTCTTACTCGTCGTCGCCATGTCTCTTCTTCGTTCTTCTGCTTCGTCTCCTTCTTGTTGTGTGTGCAGTTGTGCACTGAGCTCCAAAAGCCATAGATGTTATTGTAGCATCCCGGAAGAGTTAGTGCTGCAAGGGATTCTGGGTATTTGTTCTGTTGTGTTTATGTTGTGTTATGGTGCGGATGTTCTTCGTAAATGTGTTTGTCATTCTTGTTTGGTGTGGGTTCACAGTGTGGCGCATATTTGTAATAGTGTTAAAGTTGTTTATACGGCCACCCTCAGTGTGACCTGTATGGCTGTTGACCAAGTATGCCTTGCGTTATCATTAAACTAGTTAAAAGATCATACAATGTGTCAGCATATCTTGACATCTTCGAGTAAAGACCATTGTTAAACCCGTCCAACGCTACATTATGTGACTGGGCCGGCACGCTGTTTATATGGAGGAAAGGCGGACGCCTGGACAGCATGCGGCTGTTAAGGGGTGAAGGATTCAGGTGAGAGAGGACGCTAAAGGCAGTGCCTTTAAGGCACGCCCCCAATATTGTTGTCCGGGTGGAAATCGGGAGAAATTCGGGAGAATGGTTGCCCCGGGAAATTTTCGGGAGGGGCACTGAAATTCAGGAGTCTCCTGGGAAAATCGGGAGGGTTGGCAAGTATGAATGAAGTGCTAACACGTTTACGAGTGTCTGTGCTAGTACAATGGCATTCAGTTCCACAAATTACTCCGTAAATTCATGGCGATGACTTCTGTTTTGTTTCATCATCCGTGTCACAGACACCGTTTGGAAGCAATTAAGGTATGTAAATAAACAGTTACAAAATATTTCTGTGAAGGGTTGGAAAACGTTGTGGGTGCGGTTCATATCCAGGTGCACTATAATCCAGAAAGTAAAAAAAATGTTGACCAACTTGAATCTTTTAATACTGAAAATGTTAATTAAATACTATCAGTAAATAATAATACCTGCTCAGTGGCCTAGTGGTTAGTGTCCGCCCTGAGATCGGTAGGTCGTGAGTTCAAACCCCGGCCGAGTCATACCAAAGACTATAAAAATGGAAGCCATTACCTCCCTGCTTGGCACTCAGCATCAAGGGTTGGAATTGGGGGTTAAATCACCAAAATGATTCCCGAGCGTGGCCACCGCTGCTGCTCACTGCTCCCCTCACCTCCGTGGGGGTGGAACAAGGGGATGGGTCAAATGCAGAGGTTAATTTCACCACACCTAGTGTGTGTGTGACTATCAGTGGTACTTTAACTTTAACTTTGATACAATTAAATTGATCAGCAGCATTAACTCAGGAGCACAATATATAAAACATCTTAACCTACCTACAGAACCAAAATGAATACAATAATTTGTGCAATTGTATTTTTCTAATCAAAATGAGGAAGTCAGGATTAATGGCTACACTGAGCACATTTTGCAGTGCACAGCTTTTCAAAGTGAGGCGTAAAGCGTGATACTGCATGATAGTGTGATACTGATAAAGCATGTTCAGCACGCAGGGGGCCACGCCACACTTTTTAAATGAACAATGCAGAACAATTTCATGAACACAATTATAGTCCTATTGTTGCATCAATACCTCTCAGACGGTATCAAACAGAACTGAGCATTATCTTTGAAAAGGCAGACTTACCGTGTATTGGAGAAATATGTCAACACCATACAAACACAGTGTGCGATGCTATTTATTTCTACATTTTTAGCCATTTTACTTCTGCAAAAGTAGTGTTACTGGCAGTAAATGTGAATGATCCAGGGGTGTCCAAAGTGCGGCCTGCGGCTAATTTTTTACCAAACATTTCCAAAAATACTGTTATCAAAAAAAAAAAAAACATAAAAAAAGGGGAATAAAGGAGAAAACAGGTGAAATGTGGAAAAAGTTGCAATTTTGACTTCAATAACACAACGCTGCCATGTCATTGTTGTCTTTACAACTGTCATTGCTCAAAAAATAATAATGAATCAAAATCAATGGTATGTATTATGGACCTGGCTAAGGCTCCAATTACTTCACATCAAATATTCCGCTTTGAAATATTTTTGGTGGAGAAAAAAAATGCATATTTTGCGTGTTTAACGTAAAAAAAACACGTTTTCTATATTAAAAGGTGAATTAAACAAACAAAACATTAAAAACATAACTTACAATCGACGGATGGATCTTAAGTTAATTTAGAGAGTTAAGTGTTGAAAGTAAAAAAAATGTTTGACATTTTTAACACTTTGAGTGGGATTCTTTTGCAACCCTGAGAACTTTGGTGGGATTTTTTTTTTTACTTTTTATTGCTCAAAATAATAATAATGAATCTAAACCAATGTTGTTATGAATTATTAACCTATCTAAGGCTCCAATTACTTCACATCAAATGTTCCATCCATCCATCCATCCATTTTCTACCGCTTGTCCCTTTTGGGGTTGCGGGGGGTCGCTGCATTCGGGCGGAAGGCGGGGTACACCCTGGACAAGTCGCCACCTCATCGCGGGGCCAACACAGATAGACAGACAACATTCACACTAGGGCCAATTTTAGTGTAGCCAATCAACCTAACATATATATTTTTAATGTTTTATACCATTTTTTTTTATGGCAAGCAAAAACACAAAAATATGTAACATTTCCCCCCAAAATATTTTCGAAGTGGAACAATACTTTTCCCCGAAAGGGACAAGCGGTATAAAAATGGATGGATGGAAGTTAGAATCGACAGATTTTAAGATGATCTAGAGGTTGATGCGTTGAAAAAAAATCTATATATTGGTCATTTAAAAAAAACATGTAATGACTGGAAACCCTTTCAGGTCTCGGGGACCAAACTTGAGGGGAACCCTAAAGGTTAGAAAAAAATATATTTATTGTATTGGTTTTGAAAATGAAAAATACCAAAATGGCATGCTTTAATTTTTCAGTGTGTGGCCCTCCGTGGAAAAAGTTTGGACACCCCTGGTATAAAATAACACATTATTGTTGAAAACATAGAGCATTTTGTATTGAAATGTGCCCACAACAGAAAAAAGCAGTCATGAATAAACATCTGCTGTCATAAAACTGATAGTATTTGGTTCAAACTGGTTGTCTAGAGTGGATGCAAACAAGTCATCAAGTGTCAGTTGGGCAAAGTATTATCGTATTCTAGTAGTATTACAACTTTTGGGGTGTAATATTTGTTTCCACAATACTCAACTTCAAATCTTCATCTCCATCGTTTCTTTCTGACATCTGAGGTCCTTCATGGGTTCCCTCAGCGGGGACATCGGGGTCGGAGAGCGCCTCCTGGCCGCCACACGCCTTAGAAGACGAACATAGGGGCGCGGTTTTGAGCGCCCCCAGCTTGCGGCTGGCCTTGTCGAAGTAGTCCTGCAGCTGTGCCACGGGTCCTCCTACGGAGAAGAGCTGCTCCACATAGGCCTGGGAGTACTGATCCGAGGTGACCAGGTCTGGGTTAAAGGAGGCGGGCGCGGACGCTGTTGAAGTCCAGGTAAGAAATGTTGTGTTAAGTGCGCCAAGTGGCAGAGTTCTTGAAGTTTGCAGGCAAGTGAGATAGAACCGCTGATTTTTTCATGTTTATACTTCACCATGCTGTTGCCAACTACAGAGAGAGGTTACAATTTTACTATTTATGATACAATATGTACACAGACGACTCGACACTTCGAATTTTGCGGCTTCACTCCATCAGGTTTTGAAAATATATAATATTTATCAACACAATCGATTCACATCCATCCATCCATCTATTTTCTACCGCTTATTCCCTTCGGGGTCGCGGGGGGCGCTGGAGCCTATCTCAGCTACAATCGGGCGGAAGGCGGTGTACACCCTGGACAATCCAAATCGCGATTTTTCTTTATTTCGATTCAGAATTTTTGAGAATCAATAAAAAATAATATATATATATTTTTTAAGAATATATTTTTTATTCAAAACATAAACAACTATTATTGATATTATTATTAATACTGATAATACTGTTGCTTTTATACATTTTTGGTTTTGCTTTTTTTTTTTTAGCATTATATTTTGTTGTCCAAATTGCTTTGTAAATTTTCATCCAAAGTATTGCAAAACTTTAATTGGGTTGAAGTAGCTCCATTTTATCTCATTAGATTGATCGACATTCTGTGATTTTTTTGAATAATAATATTTAAAAAATATATTTTGAAAAATATGTTTTTTAGGCCAACACTGTGTAAAAGTCAGGTAAACAACAGGCGGCCCGCCGAACATCACCCAAGTAGGCTTAATGAAACCATTCAAACTCGGGTTGATCATGTATGCAGTACTCCCGCCGCCCCGCAGGGGGCAATAGTGAGGCATATGTGTCACAATGAAGCAGCAGTGGGGTGAGTAGAAGAAGACTACACATTCCAACCCTGAAAAAAATCCTAATAAATTACGAAAATCAGACTTAACAGCGACTGGACAACAAATTATGAATGTTCTGCCCCGAGCAAGTGCTCGAGTCATTGTTTCCTGTCGGACCTTTTAAGCGACGGACACAGTGTTCCAGACAAACAGGAACATTGGTAGAAATCCACACGTTTAATCTTCAACACGAAACTTGGTCAGTAGAAATTGTGCATACAACTCCTTAGTTTGTTTTGTATTGAAATTGCTGACTTCGTGATGTATTTTGTATTCGTTGTCGTTATTTTTGTTTGAGTAACTTTGGCGATCACAGCTCGTTTAATACATGTAGCGCTAAATTTGACCAGTACAGGGTGATAAAGCTACACCTTAGCTTTAATTGTGATGAGTCATTGTGTGCAATGTTCGATTTGGATGTTGTTTCATTTCTATATGCGTTAAAATGTCTAGTTTATTGGTGAATGTATTAACGCTAAACCTATTTTATTCATGTAAAATACACAATGGACCTTATACTTTTGTAATGTTTATTTAATGTTTACATTTTCAGTCTTACAAACCTAAATGAAGGAGCGCCCCCTAGAGAGTCGCCAGCTGTGGTCCGTATGGGCCGTAGCTGTAATCAGTTGTAATACACTTTTCCACCACTTATGGCAGTAATGATAATCTCAAACAAACAGAATAAATCTGGAGCTAAAGTCATAGTCATATGTGCATTTCTTTATTGTAAATTATATATATATATATATATATATATATATATATATATATATATATATATATATATATATATATATATATATATATATATATATATATATATATGAGTCCTTTGTTTTGAAGAATATTTGATTAGGCTTATTTTTTGTAATCAACCTGACCTAAGCATTGATAATAACCTTTGTTGTTAACACATGCTTTCATATCATTTGATAAGGTTGTAAACTGTAAGTAGGGTTCGATATAACTAGAAAATTCCCACCTAAATTTTGACGGGCCTGCTATCTGTGCTGTGAACCTCTGGTCCGGTGTGACATGTCTGAAAACCCATGGAATTTAGGTTTATATGAATATGCAGCTGAGATAGGCTCCAGCACCCCCCACGACCCCAAAAAAGGGACAAGCGGTAAAAAATGGATGGATGGATGAATATAATTAGCAAAAATGCTAGCATAAATTGTTAGGATGTTAACTTCTCTTAAGTTAGCATGCTAACGTTTTATGTTCACTTTTCAGCTAATGTTATATGTTTAAACCTTGATATAGATGTTGATACTTGGAGCCATCTTAAAAGTATGTTAACTTCTCCTAAGTTAGCATGAATTTTAGGTTTATATGAATATAATTAGCAAAAATGCTAGCATAAATTGTTAGCATGCTAACTTAGGAGAAGTTAACATGCTAACAATGTATGCTATCATTTTTGCTAATTATATTCATATAAACCTTTGCTAATTAAGAATATAATTAGCAAAATGCTAGCATAAATTGTTAACATGCTAACAATTTATGCTAGCATTTTTGCTAATTATATTTATATAAACCTTTGCTAATTATGAACATAATTAGCAAAAATGCTAGCATAAATTGTTAGCATGCTAACTTAGGAGAAGTTAATTTGCTAATTATGAACATAATTAGCAAAAATGCTGGCATAAATTGTTAGCAAGTTAACTTCTCCTAAGTTAGCATGCTAACAATTAACTTAGGAGAAGTTAATTTGCTAATTATGAACATAATTAGCAAAAATGCTAGCATAAATTGTTAGCATGCTAACTTAGGAGAAGTTAATTTGCTAATTATGAACATACTTAGCAAAAATGCTAGCATAAATTGTTAGCATGCTAACTTAGAAGAAGTTAACATGCTAACAATTTATGCTAGCATAAATTGTTAGCATGCTAACTTAGTACATTAACTTTTCAACATTAGCTGAAAAGTGAACATAAAACGTCAGCATGGTGACATAAGAAAAGTTAATGTACTTCTCAGATGGGGCCAAGTATCAATTATTTTTAGGTTTATACCAATAAAATAAATAATATATACATAAGAATATAAAAGATAAATATATATAAAAGAAGATAGCATACTTCTAAGAGGGTGGAAAGTATGTGAATGGGTGCTTGCATAGCAGCAGGCCCATAATTATTGAATAAGATTAAACTCAAGAGTATGATTACTAATTCATTGTTAATATTTGAGTGAGCCCCGGGCTCCCCTGTAGTGGAAAAGTTGGGCCCCGAGGTAAAAAAAAAAGTTAAGAACCCCTGTGCTACACTATGGTATTTTAATGTTGGTCATTATGGTGGTATTTAAGTGTTTTTTAAGGCGGTACTTGGTGAACAATGTTTGAGAACCACTGATTTTGTGGTTTTATCCCACCAGCAAACGTTACCTATCTCGGCCTGCAGGGCGGCGAGAGCGATGCTCACACTCTTTCCCGTCTCCCTGTCGGTGAGCGTGAGTCCCGTCATGGACCCTTCCTCGGGTCCCTCGCACGGCGTTGGGAGACCACCTCGACTTTTCACAACCGACACTGTCTTGGACTTGTACCGCCTTGAAGGAACCAAAAAACAAAAACAGAATTTTCACGTGGCAGGTTGACAGGAAGCAGCTGCAGTCGGTCGCATTACGTTAATAAACGCCGTGTCTCGTCAGTCACTCTGGACCAGGTGTGTTTAAATTAAGCTGTTGGTATTTTTTTTAATGACTTGTTTAAAAATATTTCAAGCATGGCTGCCACAACCAACAGGAAGTTGTTGACTTCAAGTTAAGACAGATGCGCTAATTAATGTTGATTTGTGCTTTAAGCTGTCATATTTTATAACAGGTTGACAGCTTTTTGTGTGTGTGTGTGTGTGTGTGTGTGTGTGTGTGTGTGTGTGTGTGTTCTGGCAATGCTTACTTAATGGGGCCATCGCTCTGTTTACACAGTCACCTTTAGGGCACCTCTGACGGTATGGGGACAAAAAAAACAGGTCCCCTTAAGGGAAACCTTTTTAAATGATAGTCAGATCCATTCTGAAGATGCCTAAGTGATTTTTAAGCTTTTTAGTGTTCCTTAGGATGACATTTTCATACAGCATGATTATAAAACATTATTACCTTAAAGTATGATTCACATTCAGAATTGTCCATCCTTCTATATATGGTAGTTGGAGTTGCAGACAACTTTTCAGTAATGTCACAGAAGATGCAGGATTTGCTTTAACATTTAAGTGGTGAAACTTCCTATAAGAGGACAGCTGTAGAGCTGTATTCTGAGGATCATGTCATATTTCATTTTTTTTTTTTTTTTTAAATGGTCCTCAGTAGTCACGTACAAATTTGTGTGAATTCTGCAAAATTATTTAAATTTGGTCCCCATGAACAATATTAACTCTTTTCCCCCAGGGTCCCCAGTAAGAATGATCAGCACATTACTTCATCAATCCAGAGATTTAAAGACGTGTATGAGCTGACTGGGCAGTGGCCATTTTACACCATTTTTTGTATGCCTCCACAACCTGTAGAAAGGGTGATGATGATCAAAAACTTGGTCCCCATTCAAAATTATAGTGTGTGTGTGCGTGTGTGTGTGTGTGTGTGTGTGTGTGTGTGTGTGTGTGTGTGTGTGTGTGTGTGTGTGTGTGTTAAATAGGGAAGGGGTGGGCGATGAAGCCTAAAATCTATATAACGATATAGAGTGAGTACGGAGAGTATTCAGACCCCTTTACATTGTTTACTGTGTTTCATTGCAGCCATATATTAAAATAAAAAAATATATATTTTATTTCTCACACTCTGCACCCCATCTTGGCAGACAAAAACAGGAATGTAGAATTTTTTTGTAAATTTATTAAAAAATTAAAAAATCACATAAGTATTCACAGCCTCAAGTATTTTTCAATACGCTGCCACAAGCTTGGCACACCTATCTTTTGGCAGTTGGGCATGTGATTTTTTTTAGTAGAAATGCTATGGATAACTAGAAGACAGAATGGCACTTCGACTTCCGGTTGAAGGCTCGGTTTAAAAAGAAAATAGCACAAACAATAACTCACCTTTTCAATGTCCCTGCTTGTTTTATTTAACTATTTGCATTATGGCCATCAGCGAAGAAAAATCCCTAAATTAGCCGCACCGTTTTATAAGAGTTGGAAAAAAGCAGAAATGTAGACATTTTTGTAAATGTATTAAAAAAAAAAAAGCACATGTACATAAGTATTCACAGCCTCAAGTATTTTTGAATACGATGTCACAAGCTTAGCACATCTATCTTTTGGCAGTTGGGCACATTTTTTTTTGTTTTTTAGTAAAAACGCTATGGATAACTAGAAGACGGAATGGCACTTCGACTTCCGGTTGAAAGCTCAATATAAAAAGAAGAGCACTGCAGTAACTGCAGTGAGCAAACTCTTCCAAATGATAGTGCCATAGCACAAACAGTAACACACCTTTTCAATGTCCTTGCTGGTTAGTTTTTTGCTAACAATGCTAGCTTGTACGCTAGCACGTACAAATATGCATGAAAACACTCCTAAAGACATCACACGGTTTAGTAAGTAAGAATTGTTTTAGTTATATGTAAAACTTACAAACATTGCTTGGAGTGATGAATGAAGAATCCATATGTGTAGACCTGCTATGGACGGATAGTAGACGGAACGGCACTTTTACTTACGGTTAGTATAAACAGAAGGGCTAAGCAGCACCTCCAAAAGATGGCGCCATAGCACAAACAATAACACACGTATTCAGTGTCCTTGGTCGTTTTTGTTTTTTCTACTATTTACATTACGGCCGTCAGTGAAGAAACATTCATAAATTAGCCGCACGGTTTCATAAGCGCAGGGAAAAAGCAGCGGCTTATAGTCCGGAAATTTACGGTAGTTTTTTTTACTGCCACGGTGGTGAGGATTAGTGAATTTGCGGTGGCTTTGCACTGTAGAGGGACGTTAGCCGTTGCATTGAGGATGCGTTCGTTCGCTTGTCGCTGTCACATTAGCGATATATTATAATGACAGCGTTAAAAACTCTTATCGTCGGCCAAATTGATAAGGAATATATCACACAACCTTAATATCTGGCGTAGGGTTGTACGGTATACCGGTATTAGTATAGTACCGCGATACTAATGAATCATTTTCGTCTGAAACGTACCGGTCCGCCACCCCCCGCGCCCGCGTCGAAGTCACGTCGTGACATTCCTGTTTTTACGAGCAGACGAGCATGTTCGGCAGCGCACAATCACAGAGTACTTACAAGCAGACAAAGTGTGTAGACAGAAAAGGGAGAACGGATGCATTTTGGCTTGAAAACTAAAGATAAAGGTGAAGTTATAACACTGAAACGCCCTCAGGAAGAGATGCTTTAAGACATGGCTGGCTAGCTAGCGGCTAAATTCCATCCGCCGTTGGCAGTGTTGTAGCTACTTCTAAATCACTAATCCTGGTCTCCATGGTGACAAATAAAGTAAGTTTCTTACAAGTATCATCCCTGCAGGACGAGGAATAGCTAAACATGCTTCACTACACACAGTAGCTCACTGCCGTCAAAATGTAAACAAACGTCATTGGTGATCTACACCTAACATCCACTGTAATGATACCAAGTACAGGCACATATCTAGTCGATACTACTATGATTACGTCGATATTTTTTGACATCTTCTTTCGTTTCTTTTTATTTATATTTTGTTTATAAAGTCAGGAAATATGTCCCTGGACACATGAGGACTTTGAATATGACCAATGTATGATCCTGTAACGACTTGCTATCAGATTGATACCCAAATTTGTGGTATCATCCAAAACTAATGTAAAGTATCAAACAACAGAAGAATAAGTGATTCTTACATTTTAACAGAAGTGTAGATAGAACATGTTAAAAGACAAAGTAAGCAGATATTAATAGTAAATGAACACATACATTAATAATTAATTTTCTACCACTTGTCCTTAAAAATGTTGACAAAATAATAGAATGATGAATGACACAATATGTTACTGCATATGTCAGCAGACTAATTAGGAGCCTTTGTTTGTTTACTTCCTACTAAACGATAAATTGTGTCGTATGTTCACTATTTTATTTAAGGAATTAACTGCAATAAAAAACATGTTTAATGTACCCTAAGATTTTTTTGTTAAAATAAAGCCAATAATGCAATTTTTTTGTGGTCCCCTTTATTTAGAAAAGTATCAAAATAATTGTAGTACCAGTACCAAAATATTTGGTGTCGTTACAACACTAATCTGGAGTGTGTGTTTACTGTTGTTAATGTTTGCGTTTTTGTTTTTGTGTGGGCTGACTGATGAAAAATGATAATGCCATGAACAACACATTTCCTGTGAGTGTAATGACCCAATACTTTTGCCCACATAGGACTGGTCAAGTCAAGGTGTTTAATGGGGGTCACGAACCTGTAGGCAGGAACCATCTGTGTCAGGTCCTCCTTGTATTGCTCCAGCACGGCTCTTGCCGCCAGGGGCTCGTGCTGCCCCTCCATGCCAGCCAGGTGCACCAGCATCTGGGTGTGGAACGCTGCCCCGCTGGCCCAGAACCGCAGAGACCTGTGGGTCCGACAGCGTGTCTCAGGGGGATTGAAAAAAAAACGACTGTTCTCGCTCACTATGTCGAGCCCACCTGGAGTCGCACTCCCCCCCCAGCAGGCAGGTCTTGAGCTGGGTCACCGTGAGGCTGAGCTGGCCCTCCAGTCTCAAGAAGTCCTGGACCAGTCGAGTCTTGTTGCTCAGGTTCATCCTGCAGCGCTTCAAGTACTCCTCCATCAGCTCCTGGAGCTCCCACGCTCTCTGCGGGAGGGGACACAACGTAATTGCCCCTTCAAAGCAGACAAAGGCAGTCTTCGCTGTAAATGATGTCAGTAGATAAAAATAAAAAAAACAGTAAAAATAAAAGTGAAACCATTTTATAATTTACAGTAGTTCCATGTAAAAACCACCATAAATGTTACTGTAAAATTCTGACGGTTCTTTTTTACAGTGTACCTGGCGTGACGACGACCCCGACGCCTTCACTTTCCCCCCGGCGGACGGCTGCTTGGACGACATGTAGACCAAGTCCATCACCATGGCGACTGCCAACCCCAGGAGGCCCGCCAGGCGCGGCTCATCTGAGAATGAAGACAGCCGTCCAATCAGATCCTTCAGGTAGGTGGGCGCCTTGTCGCCGATGTGGCTCTGCAGCTGGAGGACACATTTCAACACAAAGGGCTTTGATGGCGCTATCTGCAGGGCAAAATGAGTGTCCAGCAGAGGGCTCTGTCAACATTTTCAAGCAGGAAGATGCTTTGACAAGATTTTGTGGGCTTTCGTTTTTATTTTTTTTCGAGAATGGAAATATTTGGGAAAAAAAAGGAATTTTTCCCGTCATAAAATAATGTCCACACAGATAAAGCCGACAACATTAAAAAAATAGCTCCAAGAAACGCTTCAATGAGTCGAGATTACCCATACCATGCTGTAGGGTACGTTAGTGTGGGTAAATCAAGCGCTCCTTTTCGTTACCGTGCTGTCCTAAACGTCCCCATGAGCTCGTTGTAAACAAACATTGCGTGGACCGTGTGTGACCTTTTCCAATGTTCCAGAGGAAGCCTTTCCGTGTGTTACATGCTCCAAATATTCTGCTGAAATTTTGCCAAGAGGTAAAAAAAAATTATTTAAATTTTTTTTTAAATACATCACGCTTCAACACATCAAGCCTCATCGGCCACCTAAAACAGCAGCACTGCTAGGAAGGTTTTCTGAAAGCTGCTGCAGCTTCCACGCCACTAATGAGGACTAGGGATGTCCCGATCCGATATTTGGATCGGATCGGCCGCCGATATTTGCCAAAAAATGCGTATCCGCAAGGCATGGGAAAATGCCGATCCAGATCCAGTTTAAAAAAAACTTGAGTCCGTGTTTTCCAACGCACCGATTTAAATAATACATTCCACTTTTCTGCTGATCGCTAATTTCCGTTCCGCATTTTCCAGCACACCTTCCACACATCCACAGGTCTGTGGATTCTCACGCAGTTGCGTTTAGCTGCTGGCATTACACGACAGGCTCTTCTCACTCTCTCCTGTGACTCCCTCCCACAGACAGCAAGCGCACCTTCTTACACACGTCACATACTGTCACGTCATACGTCACATACTGTCACGTCATACGTCACATACGTATACGTCCTCTCCCAGCAGAGAGGTAGCAGCATGGCTAACGTTAGCTGTGATGCTAGCGCAGCCGCTAAGGTGCGCGCCTGTGCAATTGCACACTGCTCAGCGTCCTCTGCGCACGGCAAATCTATGCCACGCACAAAATCAAATAAGAAAATAAGCGCATAACAATTTTCGACACACGGACACGACAGAGAAAACAGTTTTCGTCATCATTGTTCAAATATTGTAACGTCTGTCGAGACGCTTATCTCCATTCGGTGCCACACGCCCACACCATCAAAATGCCGAGGCAAACATTTTCAGATCAACACCGTATGAAAAAAAAATAGTGATTTTTTTAGTTGTGATTTCCTTCTCTGCATGAAAGTTTAAAAGTATCATATATTAATGCAGTATGAAGAAGAATGTTTTAATGTAAACACATAGAATCATCATACTGCTGTGATTATATGCATCAAGTGTTCATTCAAGGCTAAGGCAAAATATCCACATATATATGGTGTATCGCGATATGGCCTTAAAATATCGCAATATTAAAAAAAAGGCCATATCGCCCAGCCCTAGTTCAACGATGCCATTTCTGTTTGTCATGTATAATTTTGTCTATTTTGTGTTTATCCTTGAATAAACAGGTCAGTTTCTTGTTACCAACCATTGTGTATTATTCAAACTCCCCTAATTCAGCTGGCTAGTTGTTATCAAGAGTACTAAAACCCTTTTCAACATGATTCTGACAACTAAGTAGGCTAAATAACTTTAAACTTTAATACATGCTCGGATAGGCCAGTATCGGTCAGTATCGGTATCGGATCGGAAGTGCAAAAACAATATCGGTATCGGATCGGAAGTGCAAAAACCTGGATCGGGACATCCCTAATGAAGACAAACTCAAATACCGGATTTTATGGACTATAGAGCGCACCGCTACATAAGCCACACCCACTACATTTTAGAAGAAAAAAATATGTTTCCATATATTAGCCGCACCAGACTATAAGCCGTAGATATATAAGTTGTAAAATGAGTTATTTCCACAGAAAGATTTAGTTTTGAATTTCCATACCTTAATTGTTTCCATACGGTGTATGTAACATGGCAGTAAAACAGCTGATCAAACAAAACAGAAGTCATCGCCATGGACCCACTAGCTGCGCAAGCTAGCTCTCCAATCAGCTAAACAGACTCAATAACTCCACGGTGACATCTTGGTGAATTTACAAAAATGAAACAGTACAAAAAGAATGCCATTGTAAGTTAATAATACTAACAGGGACTCTTGTAAACGTGCTGGCATATTAGCTCATGCTAATGACGCAACAATACCATAGCACGTACAAATATGCATGAAAACACTCCTACAGACATCACACATAGGACGGTTTAGTAAATAAGAATTTCTTTATTATTTTGTAAAACTTACAAACGTTGCTTGGAGTGAAGAATTAGGAATCTATACGAGTAGAACCGTATGGACGGCGAGAAGACGAAACGGCACTTTGACTTCCGGTTGAAAGCACTAAATCAGGGGTGTCCAAACTTTTTCCACAAAGGGCCGCATGACGGGGGCCATTTTGATATTTTGTAAAAAACAAAATTATGAAAAAAAAAATATCATGTACAGACAGATTATATATATTCATAGTGCCAGCTTTGTGTAATTGATGACAAAGTGTAATATCATTAGTTATTACAGGGGTGTCCAAAGTGCGGCCAGGGGGCCATTTGGGGACTCAAGCTCGAGTTTTGTTTGCCCACAAACATATTGGCGTAGAAAAACAACAGTAAAAATGTAATAAAAAGGGCAAAAAGACAAAATGTAATAAGAAAAAGTTGACATTTTGATACTACTACTAATACAATGTGTCACTTATAACACAAAGCTGACACTAAGTGTTGATATATATAGTCCTTTGGTTGACTTACCGTATTTTCAACACTATAAGGCGCACCGGATTATAAGGCGCACCTTCAATGAATGGCCTATTTTAAAACTGAGTTCATATATAAGGCGCACCGCTTTATAAGGCGCATAGAATAGACGCTACAGTAGAGGCTGGGGTTACGTTATGCATCCATTAGATGGAGCTGCGCAAAAGGGAGTGTCAACAAAACAAATAGTGATGGTACTGACACTTCTACTTGCTGCTCTCTGTTCAACAACCCACTGTTCCAGTTTGTCCTCCAACTGGAGCCATCTCGCTTTGTTCCCTCGAAACTCTGTTTAGTCTTCTTTACTTGGCGCAGGTCATCATGTAGCTTCCTCCACTTCCGCACCATTGATTCGTTAATGTTAAATTCTCTCGCTGCTGCTCTATTCCCGTGTTCTACTGCGTGACTGATCGCCTTGATTTTAAACTCTTTGTCGTAAGCGTGTCTCTTAATAGGAGCCATTTTTGGGTCTTTACATAAAGTATAGATCTCGCAACTATGGTAAGCAGCCGCCAACTTCATTTTCCCCCGTAGAAGAAGCGCTTCTTCTTCTACGTAGAAGAAGAAGCGCTTCTTCTTTTACGGTAAGCAGCCGCCAACTTCATTTTCCCCCGTAGAAGAAGAAGCGCTTCTTCTTCTAGGGTAAGCAGCCGTAGAAGGGGGATAATGAAGTCGGCGTAGTTACCGTAGTTGCGAGACCTGTTGTGGCTCAATATTGGTCCATATATAAAGCGCACCGGATTATAAGGCGCACGTTAGCTTTTGAGGAAATTGGAGGTTTTTAGGTGCGCCTTATAGTGCGGAAAATACGGTAATAATAATAATAATACCTGGGATTTATTAGACGATCAAATTTTGTATGAAATGTTCAGCTTTTTTCTCATTACGTTACATATTTTTGCTCTTTTTTTTACATTTTTACTGTTGTGTTTTTCTGACATCTTGCGGGCCAGCAAAACTTGAGCTGCGGGCCGCAAATGGCCCCCTTGCCGCACTTTTGGACACCCTTGCACTAAATGGAAGGACACTGCAGCACCTGCAGTGAGCAAACTCGTCCACAAGATGGCACCGTAGCACAAACAATAACAAAACTTTTCATTGTCCCAGCCTGTTTTTTATTTATTTATTGTTTTTACTATTTGCATTATGGCCGTCAGCGAAGACGAATCCATAAATTAGCCTCACCGTTCAAAGTGTAGGAAAAAGTTAGCGGCTTTACATACAAATAATGAATAAAATTGATACATATTAAAATTTAACGTCACTTTTATCTTCATTGAAGACTTGTTGGCGATGTCTGCGAGGGGTTTAAAGGAAGGAGGGGAGGGCAGTACTTGAATGCAATAGTGTTTCTCACCTTCTTTATCCGAGTGCTGGCATTGGCAACTTTCTTTGGGCCCTCGGTGGATGACTTTGCAGTCAATGAAAAGAAGAAATGAGACTGCATCCCCAATGCGTGGGATTATTGACTCGTTTGTTACGTACTATTTTTGGTCGTATGAGAACTACAGAAGTCGACGAAAACCGGGGCAAGATTTGGGCAGAAATGTTCGCCAAGAACCGAATTATCATCGAAAAGTAGGCCATGCAAAAACCGAGCTATAACTATACGCCTATAATTGTTTTTTTAAATTGGCACAGAATTTATAATGTGTTGATGAATTATGAGGTTATGTAGTCGACAAGGTTTGTTCGTCGGTCACTTTGCAACGATAACGGATTTTGATTAAACTTTCAGGAATTGTCAGAAATGGGATAAGGAGCAAGTGATTACATTTTGGTGGTGATCCGGATCATTTCTACTACGTTACCTTACGTTTACGTGACCAGGCACAACCTCTCTGTATGTGTGTATGCCCGCGGCCCCGCCTCCACCCACAGTGTTTTTCTAGTCATTTATTGTTTTAAAGTCATCAATTAATTTATTTTCTTGGCATTTCAACTTAATCAACAGTCAATTTCTGGGGGAACTAAATTTAAAGTTTTGGTTTTTTTTCTTTATTTTTTAGCATGGTACCTTAAACCTTATCAGTGGGTTGTTTGTCTGTTTGTTTGTTAGCAACATAGCTCAAAAGGTTGTGGGCGCTTTTTGATGGAACCTTCAGGAAATGGGATAAGTAGAAAGTGATTAGATTTTGGGGGTGATCCGGATTATCTTCTGGATTCAAGATTTTTTAAGAGGATTCTTTACTATTGAGAGACAGACCTGCACTCTCCAAGTGCTTTTCTAGTTATTAATTGTTTTAAAGTCATCAATGAATGTATTTTCTTGGCATTTCAATTTGGTCCCAGTCAACTTCTGAGAGAACTGACATTTATATTTTTGCTTTTTTTTATTTTATTTTTAGCATGGCACATTAAACCTTATCAGTACCGTATTTTCCGCACTATAAGGCGCACCGGATTATTAGCCGCACCTTCAATGAATGGCATATTTCATAACTTTGTCCACCAATAAGCCGCCCCGGACTATAAGCCGCGCCTATGCTGCGCTAAAGGGAATGTCAAAAAAACAGTCAGATAGGTCAGTCAAACTTTAATAATATATTAAAAACCAGCGTTCTAACAACTCTGTTCACTCCTAAAATGTACGCAAATGTGCAATCACAAACATAGTAAAATTCAAAATAGTGCAGAGCAATAGCAACATAATGTTGCTCGAACGTTAATGTCACAACACACAAAATAAACATAGCGCTCACTTTCTGAAGTTATTCTTCATTCGTAAATCCTTCGTCTTCGGTGTCCGAAGTGAAAAGTTGGGCAAATGTGAGATCCAAAATGGCCGGTTCCGTCTCGTCGAAGTCATCGGAGTCAGTGTCACTGTTATCCAGCAGTTCTGTGAATCCTGCCTTCCGGAAAGCTCGGACCACAGTTGTGACCGAAATATCTGCCCAGGCATTTACGATCCACTGGCAGATGTTGGCGTATGTCGTCTGGCGCTGCCTCCCTGTCTTAGTGAATGTGTGTTCGCCTTCTGTCATCCATTGTTCCCACGCAGTTAGCAGTCTAGCTTCGAATGCCCTGTTGACACCAATATCTAGCGGCTGGAGGTCTTTTGTCAATCCACCCGGAATGACGGCGAGTATTGAATTAAGCGCGTAAGCGTGTCTCTTACTGTGATGTTATGAGCTAGCAAATATAACAACTACACTACCCAGCATGCAACGATAGTTACGAGCATGCGCGGTAGCCCTGAGAAGCGTTGTATGCTGGGAGTTAGAATGTGGTTATGAGCACGCTGTGAGTAAACGTTGAGAACTCAGTTAACACGCCTCGTCTGCATTATTTATAATTAGACAGACAACACACTTAATAGGAGCCATTTTGGGGTCTTTACATAAACACACAAATGGAAATGAAACGTCACATATCCCAGCATGCACCGCGCGCTTCTTCTTCTTCCACTGTTCCCACGCAGTTAGCAGTCTAGCTTCGAATGCCCTGTTGACACCAATATCTAGCGGCTGGAGGTCTTTTGTCAATCCACCCGGAATGACGGCGAGTATTGAATTAAGCGCGTAAGCGTGTCTCTTAATGTGATGTTATGAGCTAGCAAATATAACAACTACACTACCCAGCATGCAACGATAGTTACGAGCATGCGCGGTAGCCCTGAGAAGCGTTGTTGTATGCTGGGAGTTAGAATGTGGTTATGAGCACGCTGTGAGTAAACGTTGAGAACTCAGTTAACACGCCTCGTCTGCATTATTTATAATTAGACAGACAACACACTTAATAGGAGCCATTTTGGGGTCTTTACATAAACACACAAATGGAAATGAAACGTCACATATCCCAGCATGCACCGCGCGCTTCTTCTTCTTCCGGGGGCGGGTGGTTGCTTACAGTACAAGAAGAAGCGCTTCCTGTTCTATGGGGGCGGGTGCTTACCTTGGCGGTTGCTTGCGTAGAAGAAGAAGCGCTTCCTGCTCTACCGGGAAAAAAGATGGCGGCTGTTTACCGAAGTTGCGAGAACGAAACTTTATGAAAATGAATCTTAATATTTATCCATATATAAAGCGCACCGGGTTAAAAGCCGCACTGTCAGCTTTTGAGTAAATTTGTGGTTTTTAGGTGCGGCTAATGGTGCGGAAAATACGGTATGTTTGTTTGTTTGTCTGTCGGCTTGTGTGTTTGTTTGTGTGTTAGTTAGTTAGCAATGTAACTCAAAAGGTTATGGGAGGATTTTGATAAGACTTCCAGGAAATGTCAGAAATGGGATAAGGAACAAGGGATCATATTTTGGGGATGATCCGGATTACCTTCTGGATTCAGGTTTTTTTTTTTTTATGGATTCTTTACTATTGAGAGACAGACCTGCACTCTCCAAGTACTTTTCTAGTTATTAATTGTTTTAAAGTCATCAATGAATGTATTTTCTTGGCATTTCAATTTGGTCCCAGTCATCTTCTGAGAGAACTGACATTTATATTTTTGCTTCTATTGATTTTATTTTTAGCATGGCACATTAAACCTTATTAGTAGTTTGTTTGTCTGTTTGGCTGCTTGTTTGTTTGTTAGCAACATGGCTCAAAAGATTTTGGGAGGATTGTGATGAAACGTTGACATAAGGAGCAAGTGATGAAATGTTGGGGGTGATCCGGATTACCTTCTAGATTCAGGATGTCTTAAACTACGGTAATTATTTACTATTGAGAGACAGACCTGCACTCTCCAAATGTTTTTCTAGTTATTCATTATTTTAAAGTCCGTAATGAATGTTTTTCCTTGGCATTTCAATTTGGTCCCAGGCAATTTTGTAGGGAACTGACATTCACAGTTTTGCTTTTGTTGCTTTTATTTTTAGCATGGCACATCAAACCTTATCAATGGTTCGTCTGTCTGCTTGTTTGTTTGTTAGCAACATAGCTCAAAAAGTTTTTGAAGGATTTTGATGAAACGTTCAGGAAATGTCAGAAATTAAATTTGGTTGTACTTGTGCAATGTCAATAAAGAGCAAGGATAAGGAGCTAGATTTTGGGGGTGATCCGGATTACCGTCTAGATTCATGATTTCTTAAGAAGACTCTTTACTATTGAGAAACAGACCTGCACTCTCTAAGTGCTTTTCGAGTCATTTATTATTTTTTAAATGTATTTTCTTGGCATTTCGATTTGGTCCCAGTCAATTTCTGAGGGAACTGACATTTATAAGTTTGCTTTGATTGCTTTTATTTTTTAGCATAGTTGTTTTTCAATGGAACAAAAGTGCACCTCATGCGAAACAAGTGATTTAATTTTGCCTCATTCCAAGCACTTAAACGAACAAAATTATTGGACTTTTTCTGTCAGAGAAGCAGCGATGTCCTGGCATTGCCTCAAAGTCCTTGCTGAGCACATTGCCCACAGCCACTAGGGGGGATGTTTGCATTGTATTCTGACATTATTATGATGTATATTTTCACTAAATAGATTTTTTGAACTGACATGTTTTTTTTCCAGTTTCAGATCTGATTTACCTGCAGTAGTTCTTCCTGTAGGCGAGACCTGGAGTCCTCGTCCTGACTGGTGAGCAGCAGAGGGTGCACCACACCGAGGTCAGGTATGGCTCCGCCCTCTAGCATCCTCTGGTAGAGGAGCGAGCCAACGGCCTGTTTTACCTTGGAGAGGTCTTCTTCTGATGACAGCAGCTGGCCCATGTCGTTTATGGGTCATCTAAGAAGAAGATGCAGATGTTTGGCTTCAAGACTGTCATCAGCAAAACGGCTGCATTATGTTCCAAACAGAATTCTTGAAGCATAGAATCGATCGCAGCTGGACTGGTCAGGTTTCAGGCTTCATCAGTTCATGCTCAAAAACTACATAGGACAGGTCTCGTCTAAGGGGATGGTGCAGGATCCAAAGTACCGTCAATTCCGGGCTACAGAGCGTACCGGTGTTAAAGCCGCACCAACCACATTTTAGAAGAAATAAATATGTTTGCATATATACCGGTACAAAATATTTTGTAATGTTTATTTACATACCTTAGTTGTTTCCAAACGGCAAACAAGGCAGTAAAACAGCTGATCGAACAAAACAGAAGTATCGTCATGGACCCACCAGCTGCGCAAGCTAACTCTCCAATCAGCTAAACAGACTCAATAAAACCACAATGACATTTTGGTCAATTTATGAAACTGAAACAATACAAAAAGAATGACAATGTAAGCACTCGTAAATGTGTTAGCATATTCGCTAATACTAACGACGCTAGTTTGATTATATTATGATAGCATGCACTTGGGATGGCGTGGCGTGGTTGGGAGAGTGGCCGTGCCAGCAACCTGAGGGTTCCTGGTTCAATCCTCACCTTCTACCAACCTTGTCACGTCCGTTGTATCCTTGAGCAAGACACTTCACCCTTGCTCCTGATGGGTCGTGGTTAGGGCCTTGCATGGCAGCTCCCGCCATCAGTGTGTGAATGTGTGTGTGAATGGGTGAATGTGGAAATAGTGTCAAAGCGCCTTGAGTACTTTGAAGGTAGAAAAGCGCTATACAAGTATAACCCATTTACCATTTTGTGGTTTAAAAAAGAAATTTAAAAATTTTAATGAATCGCAATTCTTATTCGGAACAATTCTTAATCGATTAAAAAAATCTAAAATCCATGTATTAATTTTTTTGTGTAGTTAATCATAGAACTGGCACCCAATGTTAATAAAAAGGTATTGATTTTGAATTGAAAATCGATTCTGAATAGAATCGTTACACCCAAGAATTGAATTGTGTAGTGCCCAAAAATTCAGAGCCCCAGTACATATAAATGTGCATGAAAACACTCCTACAAACATCACACATGGGACGCTTTAGTAAGTATGAATTGTTTTAGTTATATTGTAAAACTAAAACGTTGTTTGGAGTGATGAATGAAGAATCATTTCGAGCAAGAAACGTTATGGACGGTTTTACTTCCGGTTCAAGGCATTAACACTGGAAGCACATTTTCAACAATAACAATAACAGACCATTTCAGTGTCTGTTGAAAACTATGTGTTGAATACAAAACATGGCAGTTAGCGAAGAAAAAAATACATAAATTATCCGCACCGTTTTAAGAGCCGCAAGCGTAAGAAAAAGTACAGGCTCATAGTCCAAAAAAAACAATATCCATCCTCTCTCAGGTACGGACATGCTCCAACAAGAATGGTTCAGCTCTTTTGTGGCGCCAAACGACAAAAGATCTTAACTAGAGATGTCGAATAATGGCTTTTTTGCCGATATCCGATATTCCGATATTGTCCAACTCTTAATTACCGATTCCGATATCAACCGATACCGATATATACAGTCGTGGAATTAACACATTATTATGCCTAATTTTGTTGTGATGCCCCGCTGGATGTATCAAACAATGTAACAAGGTTTCCCAAAATAAATCAACTCAAGTTATGGAAAAAAAATGCTAACATGTCACTGCCATATTTATTATTGAAGTCACAAAGTGCATTATTTTTTTAACATGCCTCTAAACAGCAGCTTGGAATTTGGGACATGCTCTCCCTGAGAGAACATGAGGAGGTTGAGTTGGGCGGGGTTGGTGGGGGGGGGGGGGGTGTAGCAGGGGGTGTATATTGTAGCATCCCGGAAGAGTTAGTGCTGCAAGGGGTTCTGGGTATTTGTTTTGTTGTGTTTACTATGTGTTTACTAAAAATGGGACCCATTACCTCCCTGCTTGGCACTCAGCATCAAGGGTTGGAATTGGGGGTTAAATCACCAAAATGATTCCCGGGCGCGGCCACCGCTGCTGCCCACTGCTCCCCTCACCTCCCTAGGGGGTGATCAAGGGTGATGGGTCAAATGCAGAGAATAATCTCGCCACACCTAGTGTGTGTGTGACAATCATTGGTACTTTAACTTTAACTTTTAACTTTATGTTGTGTTACGGTGCGGATGTTCTCCCGAAATGTGTTTGTCATTCTTGTTTGGTGTGGGTTCACAGTGTGGCGCATATTTGCAACAGTGTTAAAGTTGTTTATACGGCCACCCTCAGTGTGACCTGTATGGCTGTTGACCAAGTATGCCTGGCATTCACTTGTGTGTGTGAAAAGCCGTAGATATTATGTGATTGGGCCGGCACGCAAAGGCAGTGCCTTTAAGGTTTATTGGCGCTCTGTACTTCTCCCTACGTCCGTGTACCACTCAGTACAGCGGCGTTTAAAAAAGTCATACATTTTACTTTTTGAAACCGATACCAATAATTTCCGATATTAGATTTTAAGCATTTATCGGCCGATAATATCGGCAGTCCGATATTATCGGACATCTCTAATCTTAACCCTTCGCTGGACCCTGCACCGTCCCCTCAGACTACAGCTGTCCTATCCTATATTTACATTTACATTTGATGCTAACGCTGCAGCCTCCTCTCTGAGCTGCCACCTTAACGTGGTAGAGGAGTTTGCGTGTCCCAATGATCCTAGGAGCTATGTTGTCCGGGGGCTTCTATGCCCCCTGGTAGGGTCTCCCAAGGCAAACTGGTCCTAGGTGAGGGATCAGACAAAGAGCAGCTCGAAGACCTCTATGAAGAACACGAACAAGGAACCCAGATTTCCCTCGCCCGGACGCGGGTCACCGGGGCCCTCCTCTGGAGCCAGGCCCGGAGGTGTGGCACGATGGCGAGCGCCTGGTGGCCGGGCTTGTCCCCATGGGGCCCGGCCGGGCACAGCCCGAAGAGGCAACGTGGGTCCCCCCTCCAATGGGCTCACCACCCATAGCAGGGGCCATAGAGGTCGGGTGCAATGTGAGCTGGGCGGCAGCCGAGGGCAGGGCACTTGGCGGTCCGATCCTCGGCTACATAAGCTAGCTCTTGGGACGTGGAACGTCACCTCGCTGGGGGGGAAGGAGCCTGAGCTAGTGCGTGAGGTGGAGAAGTTCCGGCTAGATATAGTCGGACTCACTTCGACGCACAGCAAGGGCTCTGGAACCAGTTCTCTTGACAGGGGCTGGACTCTCTTCCACTCTGGCGTTGCCGGCAATGAGAGGCGACGGGCTGGGGTGGCAATTCTTGTTTCCCCTCGGCTCAAAGCCTGCACGTTGGAGTTCAACCCGGTGGACGAGAGGGTAGCCTCCCTCCGCCTTCGGGTGGGGGGACGGGTCCTGACTGTTGTTTGCGCTTACGCGCCCAACGGCAGTTCAGATTACCCACCCTTTTTGGATTCACTCGAGGGAGTACTGGAGAGTGCTCCCCCGGGTGATTCCCTCGTTCTACTGGGGGACTTCAACGCTCATGTTGGCAACGACAGTGAAACCTGGAGAGGCGTGATTGGGAAGAATGGCCGCCCGGATCTGAACCCGAGTGGTGTTTTGTTATTGGACTTTTGTGCTCGTCACGGATTGTCAATAACAAACACCATGTTCAAACATAAGGGTGTCCATATGTGCACTTGGCACCAGGACACCCTAGGCCGCAGTTCCATGATCGACTTTGTAGTTGTGTCATCGGATTTGCGGTCTCATGTTTTGGACACCCGGGTGAAGAGAGGGGCGGAGCTTTCTACCGATCACCACCTGGTGGTGAGTTGGCTGCGATGGTGGGGGAGGATGCCGTACAGACCTGGCAGGCCCAAACGCATTGTGAGGGTTTGCTGGGAACGCCTGGCAGAGTCTCCTGTCAGAGAGAGTTTCAATTCCCACCTCCGGAAGAACTTTGAACATGTCCCGAGGGAGGCGCTGGACATTGAGTCCGAGTGGACCATGTTCCGTACCTCTGTTGTCGAGGCGGCCGATTGGAGCTGTGGCCGCAAGGTAGTTGGTGCCTGTCGTGGCGGTAATCCTAGAACCCGTTGGTGGACACCGGCGGTGAGGGATGCCGTCAAGCTGAAGAAGGAGTCCTATCGGGTTCTTTTGGCTCATGGGACTCCTGACGCAGCAGACAGGTACCGACAGGCCAAGCGGTGTGCGGCTTCAGCGGTCGCGGAGGCAAAAACTCGGACATGGGAGGAGTTCGGTGAGGCCATGGAAAACGACTTCCGGACGGCTTCGAAGCAATTCTGGACCACCATCCGCCGCCTCAGGAAGGGGAAGCAGTGCAGTGTCAACACCGTGTATGGTGGGGATGGTGCTCTGTTGACCTCGACTGCGGATGTTGTGGATCGGTGGAGAGAATACTTCGAAGATCTCCTCAATCCTACCAGCACGTCTTCCTATGAGGAAGCAGGGCCTGGGGAATCTGTGGTGGGCTCTCCTATTTCTGGGGCTGAGGTTGCCGAGGTAGTTAAAAAGCTCCTCGGTGGCAAGGCCCCGGGGGTGGATGACATCCGCCCGGAGTTCCTTAAGGCTCTGCATGTTGTGGGGCTGTCTTGGTTGACAAGACTCTGCAACATCGCGTGGACATCGGGGGCGATACCTCTGGATTGGCAGACCGGGGTGGTGGTTCCTCTCTTTAAGAAGGGGAACCGGAGGGTGTGTTCCAACTATCGTGGGATCACACTCCTCAGCCTTCCCGGTAAGGTCTGTTCAGGTGTACTGGAGAGGAGGCTATGCCGGATAGTCGAACCTCGGATTCAGGAGGAACAGTGTGGTTTTCGTCCTGGTCGTGGAACTGTGGACCAGCTCTATACTCTCGGCAGGGTCCTTGAGGGTGCATGGGAGTTTGCCCAACCAGTCTACATGTGCTTTGTGGACTTGGAGAAGGCATTCGACCGTGTACCCCGGGAAGTCCTGTGGGGAGTGCTCAGAGAGTATGGGGTAACGGACTGTCTTATTGTGGCGGTTCGCTCCCTGTATAATCGGTGTCAGAGCTTGGTCCGCATTGCCGGCAGTAAGTCGTACACGTTTCCAGTGAGGGTTGGACTCGGCCAGGGCTGCCCTTTGTCACCGATTCTGTTCATAACCTTTATGGACAGAATTTCTAGGCGCAGTCAGGGCGTTGAGGGTATCTGGTTAGGTGGCTGCAGGATTAGGTCTCTGCTTTTTGCAGATGATGTGGTCCTGATGGCTTCATCTGGCCAAGATCTTCAGCTCTCACTGGATCGGTTCGCAGCCGAGTGTGAAGCGACTGGGATGGGAATCAGCACCTCCAAATCCGAGTCCATGGTTCTCGCCCGGAAAAGGGTGGAGTGCCATCTCCGGGTTGGGGAGGAGATCTTGCCCCAAGTGGAGGAGTTCAAGTACCTCGGAGTCTTGTTCACGAGTGAGGGAAGAGTGGATCGTGAGATCGACAGGCGGATCGGTGCGGCATCTTCAGTAATGCGGACGCTGTATCGATCCGTTGTGGTGAAGAAGGAGCTGAGCCAGAAGGCAAAGCTCTCGATTTACCGGTCGATCTACGTTCCCATCCTCACCTATGGTCATGAGCTTTGGGTCATGACCGAAAGGACAAGATCACGGGTACAAGCGGCCGAAATGAGTTTCCTCCGCCGGGTGGCGGGGCTCTCCCTTAGAGATAGGGTGAGAAGCTCTGTCATCCGGGGGGAGCTCAAAGTAAAGCCGCTGCTCCTCCATATCGAGAGGAGCCAGATGAGGTGGTTCGGGCATCTGGTCAGGATGCCACCCGAACGCCTCCCTCGGGAGGTGTTTCGGGCACGTCCGACCGGTAGGAGGCCACGGGGAAGACCCAGGACACGTTGGGAAGACTATGTCTCCCGGCTGGCCTGGGAACGCCTCGGGATCCCCCGGGAGGAGCTGGACGAAGTGGCTGGGGAGAGGAAAGTCTGGGCTTCCCTGCTTAGGCTGCTGCCCCCGCGACCCGACTTCGGATAAGCGGAAGAAGATGGATGGATGGATAACGCTGCAGCATTGCTGTCGCGTTTTACGTTACTTTCTCACCCGGCTGGCTCATTTTTTTTTTCATCAGACAAGCGAGCTGCAGAAAGGAGCTGAGTCGTGCAGACCTCCCCCAGTCACGGGGACCAGGACCTGCACATCAACAGGGACCCAGAAGAGCAACTTCTGTCTCTTTTAAAGAGCTTTAAGCAAATGCAACTAATCTTCCTTCTGTGAAGTGTGCATGTCGAGAGGGGGGGGGAGTTAGCCACAGGTACCTAGGGAGTGAAAGTAATAGCTGCAAAGTCTTTAAACACTGATAAATAGGCCAAGGGCTTCTATTTAGTTAAATGGAACAGCGGTGGACTTGGTGATGGTGTGATGCTGACTTTTTTAAACTAGATTAAATATGGGGCAAGTGGGGGGGTGTTAAAGACGTGCTTTGTTATCTGGGACAAGAGCTTGCGCACCTGTCAGGCGTGGGGACGTTACGGAACGCTTCTCGACTGCGACTCAGGACGCAATGGCTAAAAACCTGACTGGGATTTGGGCGTGCGTCAGCTGGGGATCATGCACAGAATTCTTAATAACGTCCAGAATGACAGCGTCCTCTGCAGTGGATATTTGTGTTTTGCACAAGGGGGCTAGAAAAGTGGTGCTTACGTTCCTATGACTCGCAAAACCACATCGAAAGTAGCGCGCCACGTTACGTCAAACGTATTGGCAACGGCGTTGTGATGTACATAAAGGTAAGTACCGTAAATTCCCGGCTATGAGCCGCTATTTTTTTCCTACACTTTGGACCCTGCGGCTTATAAAACGGTGCAGCTGATTTATGGATTTTGTTTGATAATGTTTTGTGTTCAATAGTTTTCATTAAACCCAAGCAGAGACACTGGAATGGGGTTTTATTGTTGGTGCTATGGCGCCATCTTTTGGACAAATTCGCTCGCTGGAGGTGCTGCGGGTTAAAAATGTACTTCCTGTTTTATTGCCCTGGGCCGGAAGTGTAATTGTCTATAGCGGTCCTGTCTGATTCTTCATTCATCACTCCAAGCAACGTTTTAGGTTTACAATATAACTAAAACTATTCATACTTACTAAACCATCCCATTTGTGATGTCTGCAGGAGTGTTTTCATTTATATTTGCACGTGCTTGTAGAGGTTGCCCTCTAGTGGGTTCTTCGGACCAATACACACTGCCAGGAGAGCCCAGAATTCAGGGTATAACACTGTTTTATTTTCATAAATGTCCAGAGGCTTTTGCTTTCCAGCAAACTGTCTTTCTCTCCTGCTTCCGCTCAGCAGCACCTCCAATTCCAACTACTTGTCTCATCCCGGCTGCTGCTAATAAAGGCGACAGGTGATTAGATAACAAGGCCCATCTGGGCCATCTACGCACCTGTCGCTGTCTTCGAGGCTGTTCCGCGGCAGGCCCGCAGGCCACGCCCCCCTCCACAGTGCTATTGTAATGTAATGAAGCTAGCGTCGTTAGCATTAGCTAATATGCCAAAACATTTACGAGTGTCTGTGTTTGTATTATTAACTTACAATGGCATTCTTTTTGTATTGTTTCAGTTTCGCAAATTCACCAAGACGTCAGCGTGGAGTTAGAGTCTGTTTAGCTGATTGGAGAGCTAGCTTGCCAACTAGTGGGTCCATGACGATGACTTCTGTTTTGTTTGATAAGCTGTTTTACTGCCGTGTTACAAACACCCTTTGGAAACAATTAAGGTATGTAAATAAACATTTACAGAATATTTCTGTGTAAATAACACATTTCACAATGTATATATCCGCGACTTCTAGTCCGGTGTGGCAAATATATGGAAAAATATTGTTTTCTTCTACAAACCCCGTTTCCATATGAGTTGGGAAATTGTGTTAGATGTAAATATAAACGGAATACAATGATTTGCAAATCCTTTTCAACCCATATTCAATTGAATGCACTACAAAGACAAGATATTTGATGTTCAAACTCATAAACTTTATTTTTTTTTTGCAAATAATAATTAACTTAGAATTTCATGACTGCAACACGTGCCAAAGTAGTTGGGAAAGGGCATGTTCACCACTGTGTTACATCACCTTTTCTTTTAACAACACTCAATAAACGTGTGGGAACTGAGGAGACACATTTTTTAAGCTTCTCAGGTAGAATTCTTTCCCATTCTTGCTTGATGTACAGCTTAAGTTGTTCAACAGTCCGGGGGTCTCCTTTGGGGTATTTTAGGCTTCATAATGCGCCACACATTTTCAATGGGAGACAGGTCTGGACTACAGGCAGGCCAGTCTAGTACCCGCACTCTTTTACTATGGAGCCACGTTGATGTAACACGTGGCTTGGCATTGTCTGGCTGAAATAAGCAGGGGCGTCCATGGTAACGTTGCTTGGATGGCAACATATGTTGCTCCAAAACCTGTATGTACCTTTCAGCATTAAATGGCGCCTTCACAGATGTGTAAGTTACCCATGTCTTGGGCACTAATACACCCCCATACCATCACAGATGCTGGCTTTTCAACTTTGCGCCTATAACAATCCGGATGGTTCTTTTCCTCTTTGGTCCGGAGGACACGACGTCCACAGTTTCCAAAAACAATTTGAAATGTGGACTAGTCAGACCACAGAACACTTTTCCACTTTGTATCAGTCCATCTTAGATGAGCTCAGGCCCAGCGAAGCCGATGGCGTTTCTGGGTGTTGTTGATAAATGGTTTTCGCCTTGCATAGGAGAGTTTTAACTTGCACTTACAGATGTAGCAACCAACTGTAGTTACTGACAGTGGGTTTCTGAAGTGTTCCTGAGCCCATGTGGTGATATCCTTTACACACTGATGTCGCTTGTTGATGCAGTACAGCCTGAGGGATCGAAGGTCACGGGCTTAGCTGCTTATGTGCAGTGATTTCTCCAGATTCTCTGAACCCTTTGATGATAATACGGACCGTAGATGGTGAAATCCCTAAATTCCTTGCAATAGCTGGTTGAGAAAGGTTTTTCTTAAACTGTTCAACAATTTGCTCAAGCATTTCTTGACAAAGTGGAGACCCTCGCTCCATCCTTGTTTGTGAATGACTGAGCATTTCATGGAATCTACTTTTATACCCAATCATGGCACCCACCTGTTCCCAATTTGCCTGTTCACCTGTGGGATGTTCCAAATAAGTGTTTGATGAGCATTCCTCAACTTTATCAGTATTTATTGCCACCTTTCCCAACTTCTTTGTCACGTGTTGCTTTCATCAAATTCTAAAGTTAATGATTATTTGCAAAAAAAAAATGTTTATCAGTTTGAACATCAAGTATGTTGTCTTTGTAGCATATTCAACTGAATATGGGTTGAAAAGGATTTGCAAATCATTGTATTCCGTTTATATTTGCATCTAACACAATTTCCCAACTCATATGGAAACAGGGTTTGTAAAATTCAGTGGGTGTGGCTTATATACTGGTGCGCTTTATAAAAATATGGTAATTAGATTACTTGTTACAAATAGAAGTTCTGAACACTGCTCCCAACACAGCCTGGAAGAGTTAATGGAAGTTTTATTATGGCCACAGCTTGACCCACACCAATTTCAAAAATGCTTTTCAAATTCAAACAAGAGAGCGCTACGGGTACTCGACACGCCCGAGGCCATGGATCCATCACGCTACGCCCGCCTGTTGATGTGTCACTCTTGTCAGATGGACGCCTGCTTCTTCATCTTTCTCTGACTCACTGCTGACACGCTTCACACTCCTCGACCAGCAAATGAATATTTCACTGCACACACACACACTCTCTCTTTCATACTCTCACTGCCTCTTACTTTTTCTCACGTCTTTGTAAAGGTCTCTTTTGCATCGCAGTTGGAAGATGAGAATGAGAAATTCAGATGAAGGCCATGAAAAGATGCGGAGGGAGAAAAAGGGGGAGTCAGGTAGCGATCGGGAGGAAAGGAGACGATAAAGAAGACGAGAATGAGGCCAGACGCTTTAATCCCAATGTTTACTTCTTACAGCGGTGTAAGTCTAAAACAAGAATACAACATTTTGACCTCAAACTGACCTATTAAGTTGTCTCAGTCTCAAAATGTACTTGCAGGGAATTTAAAACTCTATTGGTCCTGATGAGTTCTCTCTCTCACACACACACCCACACCCCTGCTACAGTTTGCTACCCACAAGGGGAATAAATCCTTATTAAACCCTGTGGCAGGAATAAAAGCCTCCACACTATTATTTCCCCCAAAATGAAGACTGGAGTCAGTGTGGAAGATACAGCGGTTGAAATAAGATCTAAAATTGGAATCATCTTTCCTGCATAGTTCGGCTTCCGAGTTGAGCGAGTCACGCTTTGGACACACACTCTGCAGTGACTTTGATCCATTTTTGTCCTCAAAATTCTAAATTTTACACTCAATACCCCTATGCGAAAATGTTTTGGGGTTTTTTTAGAAAAAAAATTACGTATTCACAGCGCTTCACTTTTTCTACATTTTGTTACATTACAGCCTTATACCAAAATAAAGTAAATACATTTTTGTCCTCAAAATTATAAACACAGTAACCCATAATAACGATGCGAAAATGTTTTTTTTTTTTTTTACATTTTTGCAAATTTATTCAAAATTAAGTATTCACAACGCTTCACTTTTTCTACATTTTGTTATGTTACAACTTTATTCCAAAATAGAATTAATCCATTTTTGTCCTCAAAATTCTACACACAATACCCCATAATAAAATAGCGAAAATGTTTTTTTTAATTTTTGCAAATTTATTACAAATAAAGTATTCACAGCGCTTCACTTTTTCTACATTTTGTTATGTTACAGCCTTATTCTAAAATTGAGTAAATCCATTTTTGTCCTCAAAATTATAAACACAGTACTCCATAATAACAATGCGAAAATGTTTTTTTTTTTTTTTAGAAATGTTTGCTAATTTTAATTTTTTTTTAAGTATTCACAATGCTTCACTTTTTCTACATTTAGTTATGTTGCAGCCTTATTCCAAAATAGAATAAACCCATTTTTGTCCACAAAATTCTACACACAATACCCCATAATAACAATGCAAAGAGGTTTTTGGTTTTTTTATGTTTGCAAATGTATTAAAAATAAAGTATTCACAGCGCTTCACTTTTTCTACATTTTGTTATGTTACTGCTCTATTCAAAAATAGAATAAATAAATTGTTGTCCTCAAAATTCTACACACAATACCCCACATATTATTAACAATGCAAACATTTTTTGTTTTTTTAGACATTTTGGCAAATTTATTAAAAAAATCAGTATTCACATCGCTTCACTTTTTCTACATTTTGTTGTTACGTCCTTATTCCAAAATACAATAAATACATTTTTGCCCTCAAAATTCTACACAAAATACCCTATATTAACAATGCAAACATGTTTTTTTTTTAGAAATGTTTGCAAATGTATTAAAAATAAAGTATTCACAGCCTTTGCTCAATACTTTGTTGACGCACCTTTGGCAGCACTTACAGCCTCAAGTCTTTTTGAACACGATGCCACAAACTTGGCACACCTATCTTTTGGCAGTTTAAATATTCGTCTTTGCAGCACCTCTCAAATTCCATCAGGTTGGATGGGAAGTGCTGGTTTTCATCTAAGATGTCTCTGTACATTGCAGTATGTACAGAGTTGTAGATTTTTTTGTTTACTCTTTTAGCTGCGCATATGCTAAAATTAGCCCTGTTATAACATCACAACTGACTGTAAAATGTGCATCTTTTGTAGTATATTCTGTAATAGGGTCTCTTATATCAGGGTTGTCCAAACTTTTTAACTTGGGGGCCGCATTCGGCTAAAAAAATTTGGTCGAGAGCCGAGAAAAAAAAAAAAAAAAAAAAAAAAAAAAAAAAAAAAAATATATATATATATATATATATACATCGCCAATATATTGGATATATAATTAGTTATTAAGACTATGTGAAGGTTCGACTCCTACTTTGTTTACTTCTGTGATGAACACCTTAAAGTTAAACATGGATAAGTGTAGAGCATTTTGCATTTTTTTCCCATCATGCATTCTAATGTTTTAAATGGGTGTAATTTTTATTTAGTTTTTTCATGGTGCGTTGACGTTTTTGATAAAATCCACAACGTTCAGTGAGCACATTATGTGTGACCATGCGTGCTGACATTTTGTGTTGGTTGTAATTCGATTTTTTTTCCCCGCCATGACCGGGGAAGGTTGCTTGGAATGGGTCATACAAGTAAATGCTGTGTTTCCTCCAACGCCCAATTCATGGTCATTGACCTGATTTGCTCACGTTGTCTACAAGATGGCGACAAATTTACAACCATAACCCTGCCAGATATTTGGATTTAATTAGAATACGTCCCGTGCGGGGGGGCCAGAGTACTTATTAAACTCATAACGTCTCCCGTGTCATACACACACACACACTACAATTAATGCAATAGTAAATAAATCAGAAGTTACTCATTACTTGAGTAGTTTTTTCCCTGAACACTTATTTTTACTCTATCAAACATTGTACTTTGACTTGATTCATTTAAATCCAAAGCAAAGACACTTTAAGTACAATGTTTGGCTCTTCTAGCCACCTCTGTTAAAAAGCCAAACACCAAAATAACACATGTGAAGTGCCGCGCGACATCATTAACCGCTTTAAAGGTTACACCAAATCGCACGACTTTTGTGAGCATTCATCTTGTGAAAATCTAGTCATTTGATTAAAAATGTCACATGCTTCCACCTCCTCTTCAAATATGCAAATGTTGTGGGTGATATTATAATCCCCTCCCCCCTCCTCGCATTTCAGTGCCATGAAAGGTCTAAAGTAGTTGTCATGTGCATCTGTGAGATGGATGGTGATTGCAAGGACCCTGAAAGCCCACATTTTTTTAAACAAGACGAATGCTT
This sequence comes from Nerophis lumbriciformis, assembly GCF_033978685.3. NCBI lineage: Eukaryota > Metazoa > Chordata > Actinopteri > Syngnathiformes > Syngnathidae > Nerophis > Nerophis lumbriciformis. Next base: position 60,088,958 of record NC_084549.2, on the reverse strand, counting down.
CTGTTCCTTCTTTGTGTCCCCGCCGTTCACTCTGACAACTTTCATCAGGCCGTAATATTAAACGTGTCCATGCAGAACGCCGGTATTAATTCTCCTTTTCAGCTGCTGCCACTTGCAATAATTAGGCCTGCTGCTGCTAAGTGGACGTAACAGCCTCGCAAAATGGATGCTGTCTGATACACATGCCACTCTGTGACGTATGGCTTTGTATGAAACTTGCTTTTTGTCCTCTTGCCACTCATTCATGCAAAAAAACAATAGGACGCATGGACCGAGGAGGAAGATGTGAGGACAGGAAACTATTAAATAGATTAAAAGTGAGGCGGGCTGTTATGCAACTCCATTATGTTGGACAGGGCTGAGAGAGTAATTACAATTGGAGATGTTGTAGTGAAGTGTGATAGCCCATATTAATATCAGATATTGGTCCGATAATAGCAATAAAAATTACTTAAAAGAAAAACTTGCATCTAAAATGTCCGATACAAGCAGTCCTGTAGCATGTTTGCTACTACTTTCTTGTATTTTAGTCATTTACAAAAGGTAAACATGGTCGGCTAGTGGCCTAGTGGTTAGAGCAGTGGTTCTTAACCTGGGTTCGAACCCTAGGGGTTTGGTGAGTCGGCCTCAGGGGGTCGGCCGAGGTCAAAACACACCCGACTCATCATGTAAATACAAACTTCTCCCTATCGGCGTATTACGGATACGGCAACAGCTGACTGGTTTGCAGGTGTGTAATTTGTTGTGAGTTCATGCACTGTGTTGGTTTTGTTGTTTGAACATTAAAACATTAACGAGATTGTTGCGTTCAAATGTCTATTAAGTACATCAATAGTAAGAATGTTGTATTCAAGTGTTTACCAAGTAAAACATAAACGAGAGTGTTGCGTTCAAATGTCTATTAAGTACATCAATAGTAAGAATGTTGTGTTCAAGTGTTTACCGAGTAAAATAATAGTGGGAGTGTTGCGTTCAAATGTCTATTACGGTAAGTACATCAAGAGTAAGGATGGTGTGTTCAAGTGTTTACCAAGTATAATAATAGTGTTGCATTCAAATGTCTACTAAGTACATTAAAAGTAAGAATGTTGTGTTCAAGTGTTTACCAAGTAAAATAATAGTAGGAGTGTTGCGTTCAAATGTCTATTAAGTACATCAAGAGTAAGGATGGTGTGTTCAAATGTTTACCAAGTAAAACATAAACGAGAGTGTTGCGTTCAAATGTCTACTAAGTAGATCAATAGTAAGAATGTTGCGTTCAAGTGTTTACCAAGTAAAACATTAACAAGATTGTTGCGTTCAAATGCCTATTAAGTACATCAATAGTAAGAATGTTGTGTTCAAGTGTTTACCGAGTAAAACAAACAGGAGTGTTGCGTTCAAATATCTACTAAGTACATCAATAGTAAGAATGTTGTGTTCAAGTGTTTACCATGTAAAATAATAGTGGGAGTGTTGCGTTCAAATGTCTATTAAGTACATCAATAGTAAGGATGGTGTGTTCAAGTGTTTACCAAGTAAAATAATAGTGTTGCATTCAAATGTCTACTAAGTACATTAAAAGTAAGAATGTTGTGTTCAAATGTTTACCAAGTAAAACATAAACGAGAGTGTTGCGTTCAAATGTCTACTAAGTAGATCAATAGTAAGAATGTTGTGTTCAAGTGTTTACCAAGTAAAACAAACAGGAGTGTTGCGGTCAAATGTCTACTAAGTACATCAATAGTAAGAATGTTGTGTTCAAGTGTTTACCAAGTAAAACATTAACGAGATTGTTGCCTTCAAATGTCTATTAAGTACATCAATAGTAAGAATGTTGTGTTCAAGTGTTTACCAAGTAAAACAAACAGGAGTGTTGCATTCAAATGTCTACTAAGTACATCAATAGTAAGAATGTTGTGTTCAAGTGTTTACCATGTAAAATAATAGTGGGAGTGTTGCGTTCAAATGTCTATTAAGTACATCAATAGTAAGGATGGTGTGTTCAAGTGTTTACCAAGTAAAATAATAGTGTTGCATTAAAATGTCTACTAAGTACATTAAAAGTAAGAATGTTGTGTTCAAGTGTTTACCAAGTAAAATAATAGTGGGAGTGTTGCGTTCAAATGTCTACTAAGTACATCAAGAGGAAGGATTGTGTGTTCAAGTGTTTACCAAGTAAAATAATAGTGTTGCATTCAAATGTCTACTAAGTAGATCAATAGTAAGAATGTTGCGTTCAAGTGTTTACCAAGTAAAACATTAACGAGATTGTTGCGTTCAAATGTCTATTAAGTACATCAATAGTAAGAATGTTGTGTTCAAGTGTTTACCAAGTAAAACAAACAGGAGTGTTGCGTTCAAATGTCTACTAAGTACATCAATAGTAAGAATGTTGTGTTCAAGTGTTTACCATGTAAAATAATAGTAGGAGTGTTGCGTTCAAATGTCAAATGATTCCTGGGCGTGGCACCGCTGCTGCCCACTGCTCCCCTCACCTCCAAGGGGGTGAACAAGGGGATGGGTCAAATGCAGAGGACAAATTTCGCCACACCTAGTGTGTGTGTGACAATTATTGGTACTTTAACTTAACTTTAACTTATAACTATAGGCTACTAGGAGCTAGCAGCAATACAACAGCCAAGCACACAAGCGTAATAAGTGTCCTTTATTGAACAATATTGCAGTATAAAACAGCACATTTGTCAATACAAGCAATTATTAAATAATTATAGTTGCATATTACTTACTAGGGTTGCAAAGGGGTGGAAAGTTTCCGGTACATTTCCGGAAATTTACCACGGGAAGTTAAGATCGGGAAGTTTGGAAATTTTGACAATTTTTTGATTATTCAAAGTTGGACACCGTCCATCTTATTCTGTAGAATAAGAAGAGAAGCTTGTAAAACACTAATGCAATGCCACACACAGATATAAATAGTAGAGATGTCCGATAACGGCTTTTTTGCCGATATCCGATATTCCGATATTGTCCAACTCTTAATTACCGATTCCGATATCAATCGATACCGATATATACAGTCGTGGAATTAACCCCATTATTGTGCCTAATTTTGTTGTGATGCCCCGCAGGATGCATTAAACAATGTAACAGGGTTTTACAAAATAAGAGAACAACTTCAACTCAAGTTATGGAAAAAAGTGCCAACATGGCACTGCCATATTTATTATTGAAGTCACAAAGTGCCTTCTTTTTTTTAACATGCCTCAAAACAGCAGCTTGGAATTTGGGACATGCTCTCCCTGAGAGAGCATTAGGAGGTTGAGGTGGGCGGGGTTGAGGTAAGGGGGTAGGGTGTAGCGGGGGGTGTATATTGTAGCGTCCCGGAAGAGTTAGTGCTGCAAGGGGTTCTGGGTATTTGTTCTGTTGTGTTTATGTTGTGTTACGGTGCGGATGTTCTCCCGAAATGTGTTTGTCATTCTTGTTTGGTGTGGGTTCACAGTGTGGCGCATATTTGTAACAGTATTAAAGTTGTTTATACGGCCACCCTCATTGTGACCTGTATGGCTGTTGATTAAGTATGCGTTGCATTCACTTGTGAATGTGTCAAAAGCCTTGTGCCCACCAGGTGTCTCCAAAAACAACTTAAATAAACAAAATAATACTTTTGTTCAAAAGCATACATCTGTTAAAAAGTTAGGGTTTATCGTACCCATCAATGTAGATCAAACCTTTTCTAACATTTAAAATTATAAAAGTATGTGGTCTTGTTTTCACTCCAACACTCACTCATCTGTTTCACTGTTGTAAGTTCAGGCATTTGCATGTTGTCGTCGTTTTTTTATGATTGTGAGAAGCCAAAATCGAAATTGTTCGATTAATTTGATCAAATGTCCAGCCCTAATATCCAGTAACAAACGTGTCTGGATCGTTCAACTTTCGGCATCAATTAACTTAATTTAATGTATTATTGTGTCCATCAGGTGTCTCAAAAAACAACTTAAATAAACAAAATAATACTTTTGTTCAAAAGCATACATCTGCTATAAAGTTAGGGTTTATCATACCCATCAATGTAGATCAAACCTTTTCTAACATTTAAAATTATAAAAGTATGTGGTCTTGTTTTCACTCCAACACTCACTCATCTGGTAACTTCAGGCATTTGCATGTTGTCGTTGTTTTTTTTATGATCGTGAGAAGCCAAAATCGAAATTGTTCGATTAATTTGATCAACTCTCCAGCCCTAATATCCAGTAACAAACGTGTCTGGATCGTTCAACTTTTGGCATCAATGATCTTAATTTAATGTATTATTGTGCCCACCAGGTGTCTCCAAAAACAACTTCAATAAACAAAATAATACTTTTGTTCAAAAGCATACATCTGCTATAAAGTTAGGGTTTATCGTACCCATAAAGTACCAATGATTGTCACACACACACTAGGTGTGGTGAAATTTGTCCCCTGCATTTGACCCATCCCCTTGTTCACCCCCTGGGAGGCAAGGGGATGGGTAGATCAAACCTTTTCTAACATTTAAAATTATAAAAGTATGTGGTCTTGTTTTCACTCCAACACCCACTCATCTCTTTCACTGTTGTAAATTCAGGCATTTGCATTTTGTCGTTGTTTTTTATGATTGTGAGAAGTGTCGGAGGCAGATATTTACATATATCCGAATTTAAGTGTTACTTCTTTTATTTCATAATCATATTACAAAACAGCTAGTGTTTTTCTTCCAATTGTGGTCTTTTGGTTGTCTGCAAATACTGTGTGCTTAACCTTGAGTGAGGAATGTAAGAAAGAGAGATACTCCTTTCTCTTATCTAGCCTTATGTCCAGGTGCGGAGGACGATGGGCATGTGTTTTGGGCTGGAGGGACATGACTGCGAGGGTGGGAGGGAGAGAGACTTGAGAGGGGAGAGGGTTTTTCATGGGAGGGGGGCAGACCTTCTTAGCGGCGCGATTGAATGTTCTATGCTGGACTGGTCTCAATGTATTTACAAAGCTTTGCAAATATATTACAAAATACCTATTCTGTATCTGGTGGTTTTTCTACTCAGCTTTAAGTGTCGTAAAGAGCTTGGGAGCGACTTGCGACTTGAATTCCCTGGGAGGAACAACTGGTCCAAACGCAACAGAAGCCAAAATCGAAATTGTTAGATTCATTTGATCAATTGTCCAGTCCTAATATCCAGTAACAAACGTGTCTGGATCATTCAACTTTCGGCATCAATGAACTTAATTTAATATATTATTCTGCCCACCAGGTGTCTCCAAAAAACAACTTAAATAAACAAAATAATACTTTTGTTCAAAAGCATAAATCTGCTATAAAGTTAGGGTTTATCGTACCCATAAAGTACTAAAGATTGTCCCACACACACTAGGTGTGGTGAAATGTGCCCTCTGCATTTGACACATCCCCTTGTTCACCCCCTGGGAGGCGAGGGGATGGGTAGATCAAACCTTTTCTAACATTTAAAATTACAAAAGTATGTGGTCTTGTTTTAACTCCAACACCCACTCATCTGTTTCACTGTTGTAAGTTCAGGCATTTGCATTTTGTCGTTGTTTTTTTATGATTGTGAGAAGCCAAAATCGGAATCGTTCGATTAATTTGATCAAATGTCCAGCCCTAATATCCAGTAAAAAACGTGTCTGGATCGTTCAACTTTCGGCATCAATTAACTTAATTTAATGTATTATTGTGCCCACCAGGTGTCTCCAAAAACAACTTAAATAAACAAAATAATAGCTTTGTTCAAAAGCATACATCTGTTATAAAGTTAGGGTTTATCGTACCCATCAATGTAGATCAAACCTTTTCTAACATTTAAAATTATAAAAGTATGTGGTCTTGTTTTCACTCCAACACCCACTCATCTCTTTCACTGTTGTAAGTTCAGGCATTTGCATTTTGTCGTTGTTTTTTATGATTGTGAGAAGTGTTGGAGGCAGATATTTACATATATCCGAATTTAAGTGTTACTTCTTTTATTTCATAATCATATTACAAAACAGCTAGTGTTTTTCTTCCAATTGTGGTCTTTTGGTTGTCTGCAAATACTGTGTGCTTAACCTTGAGTGAGGAATGTAAGAAAGAGAGATACTCCTTTCTCTTATCTAGCCTTATGTCCAGGTGCGGAGGACGATGGGCATGTGTTTTGGGCTGGAGGGACATGACTGCGAGGGTGGGAGGGAGAGAGACTTGAGAGGGGAGAGGGTTTTTCATGGGAGGGGGGCAGACTTTCTTAGCGGCGCGATTGAATGTTCTATGCTGGACTGGTCTCAATGTATTTACAAAGCTTTGCAAATATATTACAAAATACCTATTCTGTATCTGGTGGTTTTTCTACTCAGCTTTAAGTGTCGTAAAGAGCTTGGGAGCGACTTGCGACTTGAATTCCCTGGGAGGAACAACTGGTCCAAATGCAACAGAAGCCAAAATCGAAATTGTTAGATTCATTTGATCAATTGTCCAGTCCTAATATCCAGTAACAAACGTGTCTGGATCATTCAACTTTCGGCATCAATGAACTTAATTTAATATATTATTCTGCCCACCAGGTGTCTCCAAAAAACAACTTAAATAAACAAAATAATACTTTTGTTCAAAAGCATACATCTGTTATAAAGTTAGGGTTTATCGTACCTATCAATGTAGATCAAACCTTTTCTAACATTTAAAATGATAAAAGTATGTTTGATTAGTGCTGATATCGAAATGGTTTAACATCGGTATCGGCCAATAACCCCGCCCTCCAAAAAAAGACCTAACCAACTTTAACTCAGTGAACCTTGCATTGTTATTTCTTTTTAATGTCTAATACGTTGTATTGTAAATAAATGTCATTTTAAGACCTGGACATATTTTTCGCCCTGATTTAAAAAACTAAAGCATGCACAGCAGAGGGGTCTGATCTCATGTTTTACTTCAGAAAAAAGATTTGACCCCCTTTGACATTTGTAACTGCCCCATCGGTCACTTAGTCGTGACACGGGGCCCATGTTCAGCCAGGCTTCAAAAGCAAATGTCATTTGTAAAGGCCACGGTTCATAAGTATGACTGTCATTGCATTAGCCTGGTGGGCGGAATGGTTTGGGATTAAATGATGTTATGTTTCTGTGTTTATAAGCTTTCACACTCTGTAAAACTATCACAAAGTGAATTAATCTATCCTAATGAAGGCTTATTGGGATGTTTGTTGAATTGTTAAGGCACCACATTACCATATTTAACAATAAAGGGCAAGAATGTGGGATGATGATTGAATGTCCTGTATAAGTCTTTGTTGTTGTCGACGAGAGCCCCCTGTTGGTCGTGATAATACAATGCAGCTGCTTGTCGGCCTATTTCCGCTTCCGGTGTAAACAAACATGGCGGTTCAACTCAGCAAAAATGCGTTTTTTACTCGCGTTTGCTGTTTAAGATAGGATTTAACGGTGAACACGATGGTTGACACGAGCACGGAACCGAGTTTAATTCGATACTTCTGCACGGCCGGTAACGGAATGGAGCCGTTTTTAGTCGACGAGGTGACGCGGAAGTTAACGGGCCAAGACGTGAGTAGTGGATCATTTAGAGTAGACACTGTCCAGCTAACTTGTCTTTTCACGTACTGGTTGTTTGTGCTTTTGTAGGTTAAAATGTTCCAAGGTAAAGTGCTGTTCACTTCCTGTGCGAATATAACCACAATTCGGGATATCAAGTCTGCGGAGAGACTCTTCTTGCTGTTGAAGCATGACTCACCTGTGAAGTTGCCCGCTTACACCAGTCCAGGTAGCAGCTTAAACACGCAAATTAACTTTAAAAAAATGATCAATCTAAATAGAACTGTTGAGCAACTGTTTGTTTGTCGTATGTTGACACAGCAAGAGCGGCCTCTGTGCTGCAGTCTACGCTGATAAACGACGTGAAACTGTGGACTGATGCTGCAATGACGTGGAGGCGCCTGCAGGAGGAGCTCGCGGTTAACACAGGAGAGCTGAGGGAGGCTGAAGAGAAGTGTGATGAGGAGTTGAGAAGAAGTGACCACAGGGAGGAAGAGGAGAAGGAGGAGGCTGGCAGTGCACTCAATGGAAAACAGACCCCGGGAACAAGGAGGTCGATGTCCCAGACGATGAAGAAAAAGAGGAAGATGAACTGTGAAGATGAGCCGCGTGCTGAGGAGGATGAGAAAAGCGGGGAAGTGGACGACTTGACTGCGGGAAAACACGGTAAGCTCACACAATCAACTTTACAGTAAGTGGTTTTCATAGTATATAATATACATTTGCAGCCAGCAGCTCTTTAAAAAAAATAATACTATTACTAAAAAAAAACGTGAAAAAATTGGAATAAACGAGCAAACAGGTGTAGTGTGACGAGAGAATGTTGCAATATTGACACAAATGGGGCGGTATGGCGTAGTGGGTAGAGCGGCCGTGCCAGAAACCTGAGGGTTGCAGGTTCGCTCCCCGTCTCTTGACATCCAAAACGCTGCCGTTGTGTCCTTGGGCAGGACACTTCACCCTTGCCCCCGGTGCCGCTCACACTGGTGAATGAATGATGAATGAATGATAGGTGGTGGTCGCAGGGGCCGTAGTCGCAAACTGACAGCCTCGCTTCCGTCAGTCTACTCCAGGGCAGCTGTGGCTACAAATGTAGCTTACCACCACCAGGTGTGAATGAATGATGGGTTCCCACTTCTCTGTGAGCGCTTTGAGTATCTAATAATAGAAAAGCGCTATATAAAATCTAATCCATTATTATTATTACAAATAACACAAATGTCATTACAGCTGTCATTGCTCCAAAAATAATACAAATTTATAATCGGCTGTTAGATTGAGAGTTTAATCTAGCTATTTAAGAGTTGAAAGTAAAGATTATATATATAGTATATTATATATATATAACCATCCATCCATTTACTACCGCTTATCCCTATCGGGGTCGCGGGGGGTGCTGGAGCCTATCTCAGCTACAATCGGGCGGAAGGCGGGGTGCGCTCTGGACAAGTCGCTACCTCA
>NC_084549.2:59955000-60072500 GCF_033978685.3 Nerophis lumbriciformis | reverse complement strand
TTGGTATTTTGTTGTTCGTAAAAATGCTTAAAAAGAAAACAATAAATATAATCAAAGACAAAAACTTTGTGTTTTAGCTGTCAAAGTGTGTTATTATTACTTATCAATATATATTATTTTACCATCTTTTTGCTCTTTTTACTTACGGGCCAAAAAAAACTTCAGCTACTTAATTGTTTGGGCGATATATGGGATTGAATGTAACAGAATTGGTTACAGATATGGTATTAGTTTATTTGGAAAAGGAAAAGAGTAGGAAGAAACAGAGCTTATTTAATCCTACCCCTTTCCGTTTCATAGCAATTACTCACACATTTGTTTGTACTCAATCTGTATCAACAGATAAGTAAATAAATGAATAAAATGTTATTCACACAATCAGATGAATTAAAATGAGATTGTCTCATTTTTTTTTAATAAGGTTCAAGTAGTTTTATCAGTATCCTTCCTCCTTGTACTTTGTAAACACATTTGACACATTCTTAAACCGGATCACATCAAAAGATTGTTTCCAAATCCATTCTGTGATTTAATTCCACATACTGATGGTAAATGTGGTCAAAATAACCACATTTGATGCAAACGTTGTAGCACAGTGCACACAAACTTTCTAAAAAGGCTGATTAAGGCCACGCCCCCTGCACGCACTCCACATTCCTAAATCACATGCACGGATTACTGACTAAAATATTAAGGCCACACTACGCCAATAGTGTTCTGCAAGTCACCATTTTAATGCGTATGCTTAGTGAATAGTTCGCAGAATTCCTCCAGCTAAACTTGAAAGGGAAGTTTGTGTGGCATTGACCTGATATCAACTATAGGCCAGGGGGCCCAACTTTTCCAGTCATAGGGACAGGGGGCCCCCTCAAATATCAACACAGAATTTGTCATTTTAATCTTGATTTTAATCAATTATATAGCTAACCTACACACAATTTGCCAAATGCTATAGAAGCATGTGTTAAATCACAAACATTTGTATCAAGGCTTAGGTCAGGCTGATTACAAAAATAATTAATTTGAATTATACTGCATAAGAAGGGACTTGTAACATCTGATGTAAAATACATTTACAAAAAATTACAAATGGCTCATCTAATAATAAATATTATTGTGTGCTTTTTAGATGAACTAAACTAAAATATAATTGCAAATTGAAATGCAGCGTCACCACTTTAGTCATCATTTTTGCGCTTAATACGACGACTTTAGCTCCAGACTTCTTTTGTTTGCTATTTTCATTGCTGCCCCGAGTGGTGGAAACGTGTATGACAACTGAGTACCGCTACGGACCGCAGCTGAGAAACGGATGTTTTTTTTGAGAACCACTGCCGTTTATTTACGTTGATACAGGACCTTGGAAGAAATGGCACAAAGGGAAAAGAACGCACACGAAAAATAATACCTGTTGGCCCCGATGTGGTTGATTGATGAGCCTTTATTTGCCAAAAGGCCATTTGAAAGTACAGTTTTCTGTGACTTTATATCAATATTTGTGTCAGGCTTGCCCCTGACAGTTTGGTTGTGTTTGAGTTTTTCCTCTGTGTGTGTGTAGTATTTCCTGTCAGCGCTCTTGTTTTGGTTCTGTTTCCTGTTTGTCTCCCTGAGTGCTGTGTCCCCTCAGCTGTGGCTGATTGGCACCAGGCCACACCTGGTGTCAATCAGCCAGCTGCTATTTATACCTGCTCTACCCTCCAGTCACTGCTGGATTATTGTCATTGTCGCTAATACTTGTTGTCACTACTACCTGTCATAATACTTGTCGTTGTAGCTCTGTCTACTTTTGTTCACTCTGTTCATGTCATAGTTCCTTCGTGTCACGGTAAGTGTTTTTGTTTCTTGTCGACAGTTAGCCTTTTTGCTATTTTAGTTCATAGCCAAGTTTGTTCTCCGCCTTGTGCGCGCCTTTTGTTTGTACCCTTTTGTTTGTTTTTTTGCTATAGTGCTAAATTAAATCATGTTTTCTCGCTCAATGCCTGCCGTCTTCTCTGCATCTTGGGGTTCGTCACCAACAAACTCATCATATTTCTGTAAAAAAAAAAAAAAAATTCAATCAACAAATGTTAAAAATGATAATATTAATCCCAATCTCTGTTTTCACACTTGCGGGTCTTTTTTGTTGTGCTGCTCACACTCGACTCCATCAGTTGTGTTGCCATCTGCCAGCGTTTAGCCCCGCTTAGCCCAGTTAAACTGCCCAGACTCTGCCACCTTGGGGCTTAGGCTGCCATTCACTTCTTCCTAAACCAATCACTTGGGATTTTGGTAGTTTTTTTTATGCCCGCGCAACAATGGCGGACGCACCACTGCAGCATCAGTTAGGTCCTGGTTCAATTCAAGAGTACATGGAGCAACTGAACGCACCACAGGAGGTCAACCCCGGTTTCCTCCCTCGGAATGTCTAAAGTTGGTCGTCATGCATCGATCACCTGTCTGGAAATAACCCACTGTCATACAGACTTTGGGCAAGTGCACATTACTGGATTACATCACTAATGCTGAAACGCTGAGTCGGCATGCACAATAACTAGTTGTCCATCATATTGTGGCAGTTTTTCTGGGGGTTGTACTTGGACAAACTTCTCTTCGGTTATTCCCCCTACTCGCCACCAAAATTGAACCCTGCGCACGAGACAGATGAGGGTTGATTAATTAAAAGAATTGAGCGTTTTCTCTACAAAGTGTGGGTAGAACTTGGCTTGAACCAAGAAGTACACATCACCAGAACATCCAACTTTGCACAAGGGAATGGTACTTTTCACATTTGAACCAATACGGTACCAATTCACGGTATCTGGGAATCGATACCAATTTTAAAAAATTTTTTGTGTGGTAATAAATATGAATTGTTTTTGATGATAAAACATGTTTATTGCAACATTTAAAAATGAGCTGATTACAATAACCGCTGTCCAGTTATATCTTGTTTATTATGACATTTCTGACTTTTAATTACTATTGCAAGTCCAAGACGTTAGATGGCAGGAGTGTTGTGTTTACGGTGTGTTGGCAAGTCAGTTCAGTGTTTTGTTGCGCCCTAAAAAGTGTTAATACTGTAAGTATTGTACTAATTCCGCACCAGCTGTTTGATTGTGTCAGGACGTGGTCTATGGGTTATTCGTTTTCCCGAGTTTCAAGGAAGGTTGGAGTGGACAAGACGTGCAGGTAAAGACATTTTTATTATAACACTATAAACTACAAAAAAGGGTGCAAACAAAAGGCGCGCACAAGGCGGAGAACAAACTTGGCTATGAAGCAAAAGAACGTCAACACATGAACTGAACTATGGTCATAAACAAAAACTTACTTAGAAAGCATGGAGCATGAACTATGGTATCAACAGGAAGCAAAGGATAGCATGGTTGTCAAGGAGGTAGCAGAAGTCCATGTCGCCAGGCTGACTTCCTGGCAACTATCGGCTTAAATAGTCTTGAACATGATTAATGACAGGTGTGTGAGTCCAAATGAATCAGGTGCGTGACATGAGGACAGGTGAAAACTAATGGGTTGTCATGGAAACAAAACATGGAGTGAAAAAAAACAGGAACTGACCAAATCCAAAAACCAAACAGAACATAGCCAAACTAAACATGATCACCAAGTCAGGACAGATTGTAGTTGTAATATTCATAACAAATTGAGAGGTGTTGAAAACGCCATGTAAAATCGCTAATGCTAATCAGTAGCATGTCAATAGCAAAGTCAATGTATATGAGCATCAAGCTCGTGTGTTTTTGGAGAAGTAATAATAATAGTAACTGGGATTTATATAGCGCTTTTCTAAGTACCCAAAGTCGCTTTACATGTAGAACCCATCAATCATTCACACCTGGTGGTGGTAAGCTACTTTCATAGCCACAGCTGCCCTGGGGTAGACTGACGGGAAGTGGGGCCTTACGTTACTTACTGTACGCTGGAGTGTTTTATTTTTTTTGTGTTTTTTTTAGTTTGTTGCTTTGTTGTCATTGAAAATTGCAACGTTACCGCCAACATGTACCGTATTTTTGGAGTATAAGCCGCAACGGAGTATAAGTCGCACCTGCCGAAAATGCATAATAAAAAAGGAAGAAAACATATATAAGTCGCACTGGAGCCCGGCCAAACTATGAAAAAAACTGCGACTTATAGTCCGAAAAATACGGTATTAATTAACCACGTTGAAAAACGTATTCGTATGTTAACATTTAGTGGTCAATTGTACGGAATATGTACTGTACTGTGCAATCTACTAATAAACATTTCAATCAAACCGAGAGGTAGTTTGGCTGAGTCCGCTCTCAGTGCTGCTGGAGTGATCGCCAAGTGCAGATGTGGCTGTTGGCACTGTTGGATTTAAGGGGAATCGGCGGGATTCTTTCGGTGCCAAAAAAAAGTACCGGATTTAGTCCCAATCTCGAGTTTCACGCCCACCAAGACACTGGGGTGTAAATTAGGAGTGTCAGAGGGCCGCTACGTGTTATTAATTAGTCCCTCGCGATGTTGCGATCGCACAAATTCACAAAAATTCAACAAATCCTCGCAAAATATGTGCATTTGATCGATTGAATTGATTGAAACTTTTATTAGTAGATTGCACAGTTTTTGATTGATTGATTGGAACTTTTATTAGTAGATTGCACAGTACAGTACATATTCCATACAATTGACCACTAAATGTTAACACCCGAATACGTTTTTCAACTTGTTTAAGTCGGGGTCCACGTTAATCAATTCATGGCAGCCTCGCAACTTCGCCCGAATTTTCGCCAATCAATTTTTTTTCCCGGCAGCACTTGAACGCAACGCAAGTGTCTAACCAATCAAATGTTTCCCTGCATCACCTATCTCAGTTTGGCTAGTTCAGGGTTTCAATGGCAACAAACGCTTGAAATAGCTTGTTGTTTCAAATAATATCGAGTTAGGAACTGTATTTGCGTGCATAAATTTCGGTCAGAATTTGACTACTTAAATCAAGGGAGATGAAATGCCTTATTGACACATATTTCGTTGTAAAATGATGCCAGATGTGGCGACATATGTGCTGTAAAACGTACTCGTGGTTTCGAATATTAAGTGTTATTTTATGTTTAACATACTAATATCAATAAAGTATTATTGTCTCTGATTTTGAATGGTTTTTATTTCAAACGTTTAACAATAAAGACATATATTATGTTAAAATATTGTGTACAAGCCTGCCCCGTCCGCCTCTATGGAAGAGGGCACACTCACTGCGCATGCCCACTGCGCAGCGGACGCCATGTTGGAGCAGGAGTGGATTCGGGGTTTGATATTTTCTGACGCCGTATGTTTTTCTTAAAAATTATCCGCCTTCGCACATCGCCGGTGTCCGTCAACCGAGCGCGTCGGGCGCCCTGAGCGGCAGTGGCCATGATGAACGCCAGTGTCGACCTGTCCCGGAGGAACCCACAGGAGGATTTCGAGCTGATCCAGAGGATAGGAAGCGGCACGTACGGAGATGTGTACAAGGTAAGAAACGCTGCAGTGAGGGGGTCGCCGCCGGCGGGTTCCATTATCGGACACTGGGGTGTTTGAGGCATCTGTGCCAGATTAGTGCATTTTGCCAATTCTCTTTATTATATAAATTATCAACAACGTTTGCACTGACTAAACCAAAAAAATATGGCGCCGCTTTAAACGCACTTAAAATGTTGCTAAAATGTAGCCTTTCGTGTGCTTGTCACATATGAACACATCCACCAGGACTCTACGTTACAAGTCGACTTTTCCCCCCGCTAAAGTAGCATGCAGTGGGCCGTTTTCAGGCCTTTTTCCTGTAGTTGTGTTCAAAATAGTGTCAATAAACGCACCGCGTAGTGTGTTTGTGTGGCAGCTCGCTGTCCGATAATGGACTCACGACGTGCTAGCATCGCCATGCTAACCTGGCTATCGCAGCTCCGTGGGAACTGTCATAAAATCACAACAAAATCTCCCAAAACGACACCTAAAAGCACGCGTGTCTTTTCTTCCACGAACTCTTACGTTGCTGTAAAAAAGGACATTGACAGCTGCAGGGAGCTCCAAGCTAGCAAGCTGCTATAACAACAACAACAACATTAGTAACATTTATTGTCCACCTCCAGCTTCTATAGACGAACTGAACCTGGCAGCGGTTATTATTACACAGCGAGCTGACCCCATTTCTACACTGGCAGTTTAATTTTATTGTGAATTATACCCCCTTATCTCTTGGTCAACAATCAGCCAAGGCCCCTTGTCTGGGAGCAGAGCTAACCAGGACATGGCAGGGTTTATTATTGCTGGTTAATTACATGCAAACATCAGTACTACAAACCCCGTTTCCATATGAGTTGGGAAATTGTGTTAGATGTAAATATAAACGGAATACAATGATTTGCAAATCGTTTTCAACCCATATTCAGTTGAATATGCTACAAAGACAACATATTTGATGTTCAAACTGATAAACATTTTTTTTTTTTTTGCAAATCATTATCTTTAGAATTTGATGCCAGCAACATGTGACAAAGAAGTTGGCACAAGTGGCAAAAAAGACTGATAAAGTTGAGGAATTTGGAACATCCCACAGGGATTGGGAACAGGTTCCATGAAATGCTCAGTTATTCACAAACAAGGATGGGGCGAGGGTCACCACTTTGTCAACAAATGCGTGAGCAAATTGTTGAACAGTTTAAGAAAAACCTTTCTCAACCAGCTATTGCAAGGAATTTAGGGATTTCACCATCTACGGTCCGTAATATCATCAAAGGGTTCAGAGAATCTGGAGAAATCACTGCACGTAAGCAGCTAAGCCCGTGACCTCCGATCCCTCAGGCTGTACTGCATCAACAAGCGACATCAGTGTGTAAAGGATATCACCACATGGGCTCAGGAACACTTCAGAAACCCACTGTCAGTAACTACTGTTGGTCGCTACATCTGTAAGTGCAAGTTAAAACTCTCCTATGCAAGGCGAAAACCGTTTATCAACAACACCCAGAAACGCCGTTGGCTTCGCTGGGCCTGAGCTCATCTAAGATGGACTGATACAAAGTGGAAAAGTGTTCTGTGGTCTGACGAGTCCACATTTCAAATTGTTTTTGGAAACTGTGGACGTCGTGTCCTCCGGACCAAAGAGGAAAAGAACCATCCGGATTGTTATAGGCGCAAAGTTGAAAAGCCAGCATCTGTGATTGTATGGGGGTGTGTTAGTGCCCAAGACATGAGTAACTTACACATCTGTGAAGGCGCCATTAATGCTGAAAGGTACATACAGGTTTTGGAGCAACATATGTTGCCATCCAAGCAACGTTACCATGGACGCCCCTGCTTATTTCAGCAAGACAATGCCAAGCCACGTGTTACATCAACGTGGCTTCATAGTAAAAGAGTGCGGGTACTAGACTGGCCTGCCTGTAGTCCAGACCTGTCTCCCATTGAAAATGTGTGGCGCATTATGAAGCTTAAAATACCACAACGGAGACCCCCGGACTGTTGAACAACTTAAGCTGTACATCAAGCAAGAATGGGAAAGAATTCCACCTGAGAAGCTTAAAAAATGTGTCTCCTCAGTTCCCAAACATTTACTGAGTGTTGTTAAAAGGAAAGGCCATGTAACACAGTGTTGAACATGCCCTTTCCCAACTACTTTGGCACGTGTTGCAGCCATGAAATTCTAAGTTAATTATTATTTGCAAAAAAATATAAAGTTTATCAGTTTGAACATCAAATATCTTGTCTTTGTAGCGCATTCAACTGAATGTGGGTTGAAAAGGATTTGCAAATCATTGTATTCCGTTTATATTTACATCTAATACAATTTCCCAACTCATAGGGAAACGGGGTTTGTAGTTAGGGCTGGGCGATATGGACGAAAAAATGTATCTCGATATGTTTTTAATTCAACTCTATTTGATATATACACTATATAGCCAAAAGCATTTGGCCACCCATCCCAAATGATGAGAATCAGGTGTCCTAATCACTTGGCCGGCCACAGGTGAACAAAATCAAGCACTTAGGCATGGAGACTAGGGATGTCCGATAATATCGGACTGCCGATAAATGCTTTAAAATGTAATATCGGAAATTATTGGTATCGGTTTCAAAAAGTAAAATGTATGACTTTTTAAAACGCCGCTGTGTACACGGACGTAGGGAGAAGTACAGAGCGCCAACAAACGTTAAAGGCACTTCCTTTGCGTGCCGGCCCAATCACATAATATCTACGGCTCCTCACACACACAGGTCACACTGAGGGTGGTCGTATAAAGAACTTTAACACTGTTACAAATATGCGCCACACTGTGAACCCACACCAAACAAGAATGACAAACACATTTCGGGAGAACATCCGCACCGTAACACAATCTATCAATCAATCAATTCCTTTATTGTCATTGTCATAATAACACTTAAGTCATACATGTCAACGAGATTTTGTTTGAGCTTTGTCCAGCGGCATATAAACTGCATTGATGTGCAGGTTGACAATAGTTTACATTTTAGCATTGTCAGGAAGATCGTGATAAGAGGGACGTGGGGGTGGGAACAGTCAGATGTCTGATGGGTGTTACGTTGATGTTGCAGCAATTATTGAGGTGGTGAAGAGTGAGGTAATAAGATGGTCCGGGGCAGCAAAGGGGCAGGCTGTTCATTTAGCAGTCTCACAGCCTGGGGATACAGACTGTGAGACATTCTGGTGGTCCTGGCGCGAATCAATCTATACCTCCTTCCAGAGGGTAGCAGGTTGAAGAGGCCATGTGCTGGGTGGTATCTGTCCTTCAGGATGTTGTGTACTCGCTTTAGGCTGCGAGTTGTGTATATGGCACTCATCTCTGGGAGTATCGTCCTTGTAATTGTCCCCGCCGCTTTAACCACTCGCTGGAGGGCCTGTTGGTTCACAACACAACATAAACACAACAGAACTAATACCCAGATCCCCTTGCAGCACTAACTCTTTCTGGATGCTACAATATGCACCTCCCATCCCGCCCACCTCAACCTCCTCATGCTCTTTCAGGGAGAGCATGTCCCAAATTTCAAGTTGCTGTTTTGAGGCATGTTAAAAAAAATAATGCACTTTGTGACTTCAATAATAAATATGGCAGTGCCAAGTTGGCATTTTTTCCCATAACTTGAGTTGATTTATTTTGGAAAACCTTGTTACATTGTTTAATGCATCCAGCGGGGCATCACAACAAAATTAGGCATAATAATGTGTTAATTCCCTGACTGTATATATCGGTATCAGTTGATATCGGAATCGGTAATTAAGTGTTGGACAATATCGGATACCCGCAAAAAAGCCATTATCGGACATCTCTAATGGAGACTGTTTCTACAAACATTTGTGGAAGAATGGGCCGCGCTCAGTGATTTCCAGCGTGGAATTGTCATAGGATGCCGTCTGCGCAACAAATCCAGTCGTGAAATTTCCTTGCTCCTAAATATTTTGGGTTTGGAGGTTGCCAGGAGAACGGTGCATTTTGGATTGCATTGTGCCGAGTGTGAAATTTGGTGGAGGAGGAATTATGGTGTGGGGTTGTTTTTCAGGAGTTGGGCTTGGCCCCTTAGGCAGGTGTTTTCCACCTTTTTTGAGGAAAGGCACATTTATTTCATAAAAAAATACGGAGGCACACCACCAGCAGAAAACGTTAAAAAATGTTTACTCCACCGGGTCGTCGTGCCTTATTTTGAGTGTGTTGGTGTTTTTCTTTGTGTAGTGCTTTAGTTCTTGTCTTGCGCTGTTCTTTTGGTGTTTTCCTATAGCAGCTTCATGTCTTCCTTTGAGCGCTATTCCGCGCACCTGCTTTGTGTTAGCAAGCAAGGCTATTTACGTTGTTGCTATCCTTCTTTGTGAGGATATTGTTGATTGTCATGTCATGTACGGATGCACTTTGTGGACGCCGTAAGTTTTTGCTGTCGTCCAGCATTCTGTCTCGGTTTACTTTGTGGCCAGTTCAGTTTTACTTTTGTTTTGCATAGCCATTGCCTTTTCCTTTCCCTTTCGTTCGTTTTGGGTTTAAGCATTACATACCTTTTTACCTGCACGCTGCCTCCCGCTGTGGTCTGCATATTGGGATCACAACAAACCATCCTCGTCTCACTCGACACATTCCAACTTTTACAAAGCAATTAACTGCTGGCACCTACTGACATGGAGTATTACATGGTTACCCTGCCGAGTTTTACACAGCACAGGCACTAAGCAACGGCACATTATTGGCATATTATAATTATTGATTTGCAAAAAATATTTTTGGGATAAATTAGGTGAAGTTGCATAATTTCACACAACACACCAGACAATATCAGTGGTTGAAAAACACTGCCTTGGGCCATGTCTACACTAAGTCGTTTAACTTAAATGGAATATTGATTAATGTCATTTCTAACTGCCGAATTCAGAAATATTTTTTTCATGACTGTGCTGTTTTGATCACTTAATTTAAATGTTTCATTATTTTTATTTTGATGAATGGGAATTGAAAAACATAAAAATGGGAAAGGGGTAGGGAAAAAAATAAAACACTTGGTTTTATACAAATTTTATTTTTAAATACAAAAATAAAAGTTGAAAAACTAAGGCTTTGTCTACACTAAGTCGTTTAACCCCTTTAACAAATAATTATTTAGCTTAAGCCCCGTTTCAGCCACACTAAACCATCGTTTAATGTCCCCCTCCTAGGACAAATTTTTACACGGGTAAGTCAGCCGTGTAATTCTTGAATCTCAAGGCACTTAGCTTTGTATGGACTCATTGATCTTTTACAAAGTGAGTTCGGAGGGGAAGTGACGCCAGAAAGACCTCGCCCACACAGGAAGTGACGTCAGAACGCGCAACAGCCAGCTTCATAATAAAGCGGTTTCGTAGCTCGCAGCTAACCACTGGGAATATGAAGGCGAGTCATCCAGACATGCCCGTGTTTCTCCTTCTTCTACATGTACAGACGCTTGTGGAAATCACACATGAAATACCTTAAGAGAAAACGATTGCAGCTATTTGGGATACAACACTTCTCAGACGGCAAGAGAACTTTCCAATGTTTGGCCGGGTCAGCTGCGATGCTACTTAGCGAAAAACTTCGTCCATTTGTCGAAGGAGAGTCAACGAGAATGCAAGCTTCCGTGGACGTGATAAAAAAGATAGCGTGTGCTTTGTATTACCTGGACGTCGAGGAAAACGCTGAATGCATTCGGACTGGCAAAGCAGACTGTATCCGTTTATTGTCCGCCATTTGTCGCCGACTCAACGTCTCGGTCCAGAGTATATAAAGTCACCAAAAACAAATGGGCAATGAAGGTGAAAGCAAAAGAGTGAGGATTGTCCTGACCAGATATCTAGATCCCTAGATTGATTAATGTTAAATGTTCTTTATCACATTGTTTACGTGTCTAATAAAGATTTGATTAATTTATGATGGCTCAGGTGTGATTCACTACAATAGGGCCCCCCAGCACACTGGATTCCAGTTAATTGAAATACCACAACACTGGATATTGTTCAGATAAGTTATATTTAAGAACTTGCACACAAAGCAACACTGGAGATGGTTATGACGTGCACATTTTCCGCGCATGCGTACTAGGTCGCGTTGCGCCGGCGGACGGAGGGGACGGGGGTCTTAAACGGTGGCATTGTTGTGTGTGGATACGGATAAGGTTAGTGTGATTTATCCTGGCTAACAGGGCCTTGGTTGCAGTGAAATAAACTTTGAATGCTCCAGGATGCCAAAACATTTTGGATAATTCTATGCCCCCAACCTTGTGGGAATAGTTTGGAGCGGACCCCTTCCTCTTCTAACATGACTGTGCACCAGTGCACAAAGCAAGGTCCATAAAGACATGAATGACAGAGTCTGGTGTGGATGAACTTGACTGGCCTGCACAGAGTCCTGACCTGAACCCGATAGAACACCTTTGGGATTAATTAGAACGGACACTGAGAGCCAGGCCTTCTCGACCAAATCAGTGTGTGACCTCACCAATGCGCTTTTGGATGAATGGTTGAAAATTCCTATAAACACACTCCGCAACCTTGTGGACAGCCTTCCCAGAAGAGTTGAAGCTGTACTAGCTGATAAAAGGTGGACCGACATCATATTGAACCCTATGGGTTAGGAATGGGATGGCACTTCAAGTTTATATGTGAGTCAAGGCAGGTGGCCAAATACTTTTGGCAATATAGTGTATCTCGATATATTTTTCGGTGAAAGTATACATATAAAGATATTATTAATTTTTGAGCGATATTCAGTGACTTTGAAATGAATGACAACTGTACTGTAAATCAGTGTTTTTCATCCTTTTTTGAGCCAAGGCACATTTTTTTCATTGAAAAAATCCTGACGCACACCTCAAGCAAAAATCATTAAAAAACAAAATGCAGTCGCCGATATTGACAGTAAAAAGTTGTTCTAGCAATTGTTGGATATTAATTTAACCCATAACCAAGCATGCATCACTATGGCTCTTGTATCAAAGTAGGTGTACTGTCACGACCTGTCACATCACGCTGTGACTTATTTTGAGGTTTTTGGTGTTTTCCTGTCTGTAGTGTTTTAGTTCTTGTCTTCTGCTCCTATTTTGGTGTATTTTTCCTGTTTTGTTGGTATTTTCTTGTTGCAGTTTCATGTCTTCCTTGAGCACTTTTCTCCACACCTGCTTTGTTTTCGCAATCAAGACTATTTAAGTTGTGTGGACGCTATCCTTCTTCGTGGGGACATTGTTGATTGTCATGTCATGTACTGATGTACTTTGTGGACGCTGTCTCTGCTCCTCACGCTGTAAGTCTTTGCTGTCGTCCAGCATTTTGTGTTTTGTTTACTTTGCAGCAAGTTCAGTTTTAATTTCGTTTTGCATAGCCATCTCTAAGCTTCATTGCCTTTTCTTAGCGGCACTCGCCTTTTTTTTTTGGTTTAAGCATTAGATACCTTTTTACCTGCACACTGCCTCCCTCTGCCGTCTGCATATTGTGATCATAACAAAACATTGTCGTCTCACACGACATGTTCCCGACATCTACAACGCAATTAGCTACCTGCGCTGTACAGACACTCAACAACGGCACATTAATTGCGGATTATAATTACTGGTGTGCAAAAAATATTTTTAACCCAATTAGGTGAAATTACATAATCTCCTACGGCACACCAGACTGTATTTCACGGCACACTAGTGTGCCGCGGCACAGTGGTTGGAAAAACACTGCTTTAAACAGTCAGTGGCACTTTTATTATCCCAGTTAGTCAAGATGGGTATTAACAGCACAGAAAATAAACTGTTTAAGTAGTACAGAATTACATAACATAAATAAAATAAAATAAACATTATTTCTACATAAAATAAGTAACATAGCTGTGCAAATAATACAAAATGTATCAAACTCAGAAAAAACCCCAACATTTGCAGGCAGGCACTTTGTGATTTCCCTTACTGGTTCGATGACCCGCCTTATCTTGCCTCTGATTGGCCTGTCCCTAACCAATCGTGACTCATCATAGTAAACAACCACCCAATCATGGATGCTCTTATATGTGCAAGCATGTCTTGGAAGGAGGAAGGGGAGAGGTTTAGTAGCCCATGGATGGGGAGCGGGGGAGAACCAGGAACACAACAAATAAGAGGTGTTTGGTAATTTTAACGTGAAATGAATTATATCGATATTTTCTTAATTCATATCTTGTTTAAAATTATGTCTATATATCTTACAAACTCTGTATTTCGCCCAGCCTTAGGGCTAGTGAAGAAAAAGTTTACATTTTTTTAAGGATACTTGGTGTACGGTAGGCCAGGGCCGATAATACAATTTTGCTCGATGATATATTGACCTAGAAATTGCTGCCGGGGAACGATGTTATTGTGAAAATTATTCTGAGACCAAATTAACCACTAATATAATGATTAATCCATATAATAATGCAAGTATACCATTTTAAAATGCATCCACATGTATTTCTCGTATATTTTAACATTGTAATTGGAATGCAAACTTGTAATTCTCCAAGTTGAGTGAAACAAACAAATAATATAGCAATATTTTGCACTTGAATAAACATCACAACCAAAAGCAATAAAATATATTATGTCTCTGTTTGGCAAAGACAACCAAAACAATAAATACAATGGCTAAATAAAGTATTGGCAAACAAAATTGCACTTCAACATTGAATATGTAGGCCGAGGTAGTGTTTTACATTTGGAAGTAGCAAACATATTTTGATACTTTTCAAAATAAATGGAGACCACAAAACAACTTCATTGTTGCCTTCATTTTAACACAAGCTTTTATGATACATTAAACTTGTGTTTCTAATTGCATTTAAATAACCATTTTGTCATTAAATAAGACAGTGATACTAGACAACATCTCTTTTCCCACCTTCTACCATCCTAGTCACGTCCGTTGTGTCCTTGGGCAAGACACTTCACCCCTTGCTCCTGATGGCTGCTGGTTAGCGCCTTGCATGGCAGCTCCTGCCATCATTGTGTGAATGTGTGTGTGAATGGGTGAATGTGGAAATACTGTCAAAGCGCTTTGAGTACCTTGAAGGTAGAAAAGCGCTATACAAGTATAACCCATTTATTTATCATTTATTTTAGTAGTAAGTAATCAAACAAATGTGGCTGCTGATATATGCAGTAACATATTGTGTCATTTCCCATTGTATTTTGTCAATATTGTTAGAGACAAGCAGTAGAAAATGCATTATTAGTAATGTACTTGTTCATTTACTGTTAATATCTGCTTGCTTTCTGTTTTAACATGTTTTATTTAGAGGGGAGGGGGTCACCCACATCTGCGGTCCTCTCCAAGGTTTCTCATAGTCATTCACATCGACGTCCCACTGGATTGTGAGTTTTTCCTTGCCCTTATGTGGGCTCTGAACCGAGGATGTCGTTGTGGCTTGTGCAGCCCTTTGAGACACTTGTAATTTAGGGGTATATAAATAAACGTTGATTGATTAATTGATTGATTGATTATCAACACTTCTGTTAAAATACATTAAGCACGTATTCTTCTGTTGTTTGATACTTTACATACGTTTTGGGTGATACTACAACTTTGGGTATGGATGTAATATCAAGTAGTTACAGAGATTAGACATAATCAAAGCTCTCCTGCGTCCAGAGACATATTTCCCGAGTTTATAAATAATAAAAAAACACAAAAGATTTTGTCATAATAAAAAATATCGAGGTCATCATTGTAGTATCGACGATGTACACTCTTGTACTTGCATTCGTTATTTGTATAGATCCACCCATTTGTTTAAATTCAGGAGTGCTAGCATGCTTTTAGCTGTTAACTATTGTATCCTCCTACAGTGTGTAGTGAAGCGTGTTTAGCTATTCCTCTGGGATGATATTTGTAAGAAACATAGTTTATTAGTTGCTATTAGTGATTTAGAAGTAGGTAGGACACTGTGTGTTAGCTGCTACGAACTAGCAATGTTTTAAAGCACCGCTTCCGTTTGTATACTTCTTTATCGTTAGTTTGAAAGCCAAAATACATCCATTGTCCCTTTTTTGTCTCTACACTGGTTCTGCTTGCAAGTGGTCTGTGCGTATGCTGATGTCAGTTGTGACATGCCTTTTGGAGTGCCATCAGGTGCTTGCTTTTCAAGTGGGAATCCAAATTTGTTGTGTTTTGATTTTTTTTGTTGGCACAATTCTCTCAAAAATTTAACAAACTGGCTGTTCAGTAATGAAAGTCTCATTTTGTTCCAAAGGTTTAGCTGAGATAGGCTCCAGCACCCCCCGCGACCCCGAAGGGAATAAGTGCTAGAGAATGGATGGATGGGTTTAAAACGGGTATTTTCTCTTTTAGTTTTGGGATAATTGTGTTCTCCATGTTCGCTACTGTGTTCGTCACAGGCTAACTTGTGTGATGCCAGCGACCCCGCCTCTCAGCACAAAGACACTTAATGAATGACAAGAGAATTTGCACGCTTCTTTTTCATTCCCCTATGGCACAAACATGCGCAGCTGCTGAAACCGATGCAAAGACTGAATGCTCTTGAAGCCCGTAAACACGCATGTACATGCAGTAACCGACGCTGGAAAGATTACCGACTTCATTTTCATTTATTGTTTGGTTAATTGACTTAACGAATATCGGCCTAGTGTACGGTGCACTGGTCCGTACCAAACATACTTAAAGATACTTAAATGGGCTGTTTGCAACCTCTAAAGTTTTTTTAACTGGTGGTCTGAGGGCCAAATCAGGTCCCGGAATTGCACCATACCAGCCCCCGAGTTCATTTCAAAATGTGTGACACATTTTTTCAGCAAATTCCCAAAAAACACCTGTTGTAAAGAGTAACGAGGACCAGTGCAAAACACACAGGCAGATCCTTGCATAGACATTTTGACCTTCTAAAGTCCAGCGTCCACTGCGGTGGACATTTGTATTTTGTATGACAGGGCTATTGTCTTCAGAAATATGTAGCGGACAAAAGAAATAGACCAAAAACAAATGTCCACTGCTAGAGATAGGTAGCTTTTTACAGGGTTTCCCCCAGATTGCCAACATACCTGTGGTGGTGGGAGCGTGGCTAGGGGCGTGGTCAACATTACGTCATCATATCATTTGCATTAGCTTAAACACACTAGTGTTTAAAGGGGAACATTATCACCAGACCTATGTAAGCGTCAATATATACCTTGATGTTGCAGGAAAAAGACCATATATTTTTTTAACCGATTTCCGAACTCTAAATGGGTGAATTTTGGCGAATTAAACGCCTTTCTATTATTCGCTCTCAGAGCGATGACATCACAACGTGACGTCACATCGGGAAGCAATCCGCCATTTTCTCACTTTCGTCGGTGTGTTGTCGGAGGGTGTAACAACACGAACAGGGACGGATTCAAGTTGCACCAGTGGCCCAAAGATGCGAAAGTGGCAAGAAATTGGGACGAAATTTGTTCAAAATACGAGGCTGTGGGGGAAGCCGATGAAATGGTCAGTCGTTTGTTCCGCACACTTTACCGACGAAAGCTATGCTACGACAGAGATGGCAAGAATGTGTGGATATCCTGCGACACTCAAAGCAGATGCTGACATCAACTCCAAAACCGGACGGATCAGCTTTCAGGAAAAGAGAGCGGATGAGGGTATGTCTACAGAATATAATCCATCCATCCATTTTCTACCGCTTATTCCCTTTTGGGGTCGCGGGGGGCGCTGGAGCCTATCTGAGCTACAATCGGGCGGAAGGCGGGGTACACCCTGGACAAGTCGCCACCTCATCGCAGGGCCAACACAGATAGACAGACAACATTCACACTCACATTCACACACTAGGGCCAATTTAGTGTTGCCATATTAATTGATGAAAACTTTATTAATTACTCGCGGTTTTACGTAAATTATTACACATAAACTGTTTACCAATAATTTAGCTTAAAAACATTTAAAGCCCTGAAATGGGCTGTCTGCACTCTCAAAGTGCATGTTGTTGCCAAATGTATTTCATATGCTGTAAACCTAGTTCATAGTTGTTAGTTTCCTTTAATGCCAAGCAAACACATACCAATCGTTGGTTAGAAGACGATCGCCGAATTCGTCCTCGCTTTCTCTCGTGTCGCTGGCTGTCGTGTCGTTTTCCTCGGTTTCGCTTGCATACGGTTCAAACCGATATGGCTCAATAGCTTCAGTGTCTTCTTCAATTTCGTTTTCGCTACCTGCCTCCACACTACAACCATCCGTTTCAATACATGCGTAATCTGTTGAATCGCTTAAGCCGCTGAAATCCGAGTCTGAATCCGAGCTAATGTCGCTATATCTTGCTGTTCTATCCGCCATGTTTGTTTGTATTGGCATCACTGTGTGACGTCACAGGAAAATGGACGGGTGTATATAACGATGGTTAAAATCAGGCACTTTGAAGCTTTTTTTAGGGATATTGCGTGATGGGTAAAATTTTGAAAACTTCCAAAAATACAATAAGCCACTGGGAACTGATTTTTAATGGTTTTAACCCTTCTGAAATTGTGATAATGTTCCCCTTTAAGCTGTTCAACACTACACAGACTAGTTTGAGAAGCTACTCATTAAACGGACACATTGGAATAGTCAGGATGTTGCCGCACTGTCTGCAACAAAACTAAAGACCAGTTTCTGTCATTGAGTTGATATATCAAAATATCACAGTTTCTCTTCTCACTCCATTCAGAGAATCCACATCAAGACAGATAGACGGTGCATAGTGTTATGAGAGTAGCGTATGAACCTTCCTCCAGAAGGTCTTATCTTTGGAGGATTACCTCCAAATTCTTCAGGACAACCTACAATCACCAGCCCGGAGGTTGGGTCTTGGGCGCAGTCGGGTGTTCCCACAGGACAATGACCCCAAACACACGTCAAAAGTGGTAAAGGAATGGCTAGAATTAAGGTTTTAGAAGATTGACCTTCCCAAAATCCTGACTTAAACGTGTGGACAATGCTGAAGAAACAAGTCCATGTCAGAAAACCAAAAAAATTAGCTGAACTGCACGAATTTTGTAAAGAGGAGTGGTCAAAAATGTAACCAGAAGCTTGTGGATGGCTACCAAAAGCGCCTTATTGCAGTGAAACTTGCCAAGGGACATGTAACCAAATATTAACATTGCTGTATGTATACTTTTGACCCATCAGATTTGGTCACATTTTCAGTAGACTCATAATAAATTCATAAAAGAACCAAACTTAATGAATGTTTTTTGTGACCAACAAGTATGTGCTCCAATCACTCTATCACAAAAAAATAAGAGTTGTAGAAATTATTGGAAAGTCAAGACAGCCATGACATTATGTTCTTTACAAGTCTATGTAAACTTTTGACCACGACTGCATATAGAATATATACATATATACAATGCTCTGTCGTACATAAAGTGAATGTTTGGCGCTAAATAAATCCAAACTATTATTAAAGGTAAACATACCCGCACTTCAAGTTTTGAATGCACTGTACTGTTGATAAAGTGCAATTGAGATCCATGGGAACGACAGCACATTTGAGAAGAATGAGTAGGCTATTCTGGAGCTAGTATTCATTGTGCAAGCGTTTGTGCATACTTACCTGTCACAACATTAGCCACACTTACACAATGCAACCTTCACACAGATGCTCAATTGCTTATTCATTTGCAGTGGTGTAGAATTGCACTGCATTATGCTGAGCGCCACTTCTAACACACTGCCTGGCCCAAGACAGAGGTCATCACCTGGATTTAACTAAGCTAATAGGTAAGAGCCTCCCATTGGATAATTACCTCACGAGTGATTAGGATTCAACTGGTAACGAGTTATTCAACCCTAATTGAAGCAGAGAGTCCCTTCTCACCATGTCGAAAGATGCATTTGGTGGTTACGGAAAATATCCTGTTTCAGAAGGGTTAAATAATTGAGATGGCTGAAATGACTAAAATCTGGTTAGGGGACGTCCAATTGAAAAGTGGAAAGACGGAGGGAAAACTATGAGCAGTGGTTTGAATCTCCCCTCATTAATTCAAGGTCTTGGGAAAAAATGAATGCAACTCTTCACGGATATAAATGTTGTGACGTTGCAGTCGCATAACGGTGCCATGGCGAATGTGTACATTAATTAGTCATTAGTTTCTCGACAGAAAGTGCATGCAGTTAATGTTGCAGTAATGTTGCAATTTTGCAGGGCAGCAAAGCAAGCATACCTGATGGAAAACGCTCAAAAGTACAATAAGGCTCTACCATTCATATTGCGCTAGCTCAATGCTAATTTACTTTAAAGTTAAAGTCCCAATGATTGTCACACACACACTAGGTGTGGTGAAATTTGTCCTCTGCATTTGACCCATCCCCTTGATCACCCCCTGGGAGGTGAGGGGAGCAGTGGGCAGCAGCGGTGCCGCGCCCGGGAATCATTTTTGGTGATTTAGAACAGTGTTTCTTAAAGGGGAACATTATCACAATTTCAGAAGGGTTAAAACCATTAAAAATCAGTTCCCAGTGGCTTATTGTATTTTTGGAAGTTTTCAAAATTTTACCCATCACGCAATATCCCTAAAAAAAGCTTCAAAGTGCCTGATTTTAACCATCGTTATGCACCCGTCCATTTTCCTGTGACAACACAGTGATGCCAATACAAACAAACATGGCGGATAGAACAGCAAGGTATAGCGACCTTAGCTCGGATTCAGACTCGGATTTCAGCGGCTTAACACTGTCTGATAAGATAATTACTAACAACTATGAACTAGGTTTACAGCATATGAAATATATTTGGCAACAACATGCACTTTGAGAGTGCAGACAGCCCATTTCAGGCGCGCTAAGAACATATATTTTTCCACGATTTCAGCACTCAGGTTAACCACACCTAAATAGACACAAAATACTGCATTACACAAGACTACCCGAATGTACTCGAATGATTGAAAAAAATAAATGTTTTTAAGCTAAATTATTGGTAAACACAGTTTATGTATAATAATTTACGTAAAACCGCGAGTAATGAATAAAGTTTTCATCAATTAATATATTCTGTAGACATACCCTCATCCGCTCTCTTTTCCTGAAAGCTGATCTGTCCAGTTTTGGAGTTGATGTCAGCAGGCCAGGGAAGCTAGGGTCGATATTCTTCTCTTGATCATCTTCGGTGGCATAAGGGACGGTGTGAGCCAAGATTTAGGGCTATATAAATAAACATTGATTGATTGATTGAAGACACCCAGGGGGTTTAGCTCGCTCGTCCGCGGGAACAAACTGCCGCCATTGCTTGCCGTGCTACCGAGGTCCTTTGTCCCTGATTAGCTCACACACTCCGGCAGATTCAATAGGGGTCTGGCGGCAGATTTCTTTGACTTTATCGTTGGAAATGCATCTGCTTTGAGTGTCGCAGGATATCCACACATTCTTGCCATCTCTGTCGTAGCATAGCTTTCGTCGGTAAAGTGTGCGGAACAAACGAATGACCATTTCGTCGGCTTTCCCTACACCCTCGTATCTTGAACAAATGTCGTCCAATTTCTTGGCACTTTCGCATCTTTGGGCCACTGGTGCAATTTGAATCCGTCCCTGTTCGTGTTGTTACACCCTCTGACAACACACCGACGAAAGTGAGAAAATGGCGGATTGCTTCCCGATGTGACGTCACAACGTGACGTCATCGCTCCGAGAGCGAATAATAGAAAGGCGTTTAATTCGCCAAAATTCACCCATTTAGAGTTCGGAAATTGGTTAAAAAAATATATGGTCTTTTTTCTGCAAAATCAAGGTTTATATTGACGCTTACATAGGTCTGGTGATAATGTTCCCCTTCAAGTCACCTCCTGTTTACATTTAGTGAGAAGGAGACTGCTGTGCTGCCGCCAATGGGACATGGATTGGCTCACATAATGGAAAAATAAGTCCAAAATTGCAACCATTATCAAAAAAGGACGTTTATATTGTTGGCAACTTTTTTTCCAATGGAGTTGAATATCTTTGCAAGGACTTTGAGAAAGTGCAAAGCGATGTGGGAAAGTTGTTGCTAGTGTAGCAAAATGAGAAGTAGCTAGGCGGCGATAGCATTTATGAGACTATTATTTCAGAGAAGACGCTCCATTTATATGGCGACTTGATGTCCAAAAGTGAGCATGCTAGAACCCAGCACGGTATAACAATTTAAGACGAGCCGTGGGTGTTTGGGAAAAAGGGGAGCCGTCATTCACGGCGTGTCGTGGCGAGGCTGTCGCTTAAACTTCGATTTTATCTGCGAAGGGTGATTTCTACCTATCTTTTTAACTGTGATAAGACCAGACTTTTTATATGTACTCGGCCCCCTTTTTTGTTAGACCAGAGAGGAACAAACCATTAGGAACGACTCTCAGTATGATACAGTGCACAAGTACAACCACAATAATATTAAACAGTGTTTACGGTTTCAGGTGAATAAAGTTTGTCTCAGGACATGATGGCAGATCTTATTACTGCTAGTTAACAAGATGCAAACACCAGTGAAATTGGAGCAAAATAAATGTTTGTAAGCTGGCGGTAATGCTTCACGTTATTGATGAAAAAAGTGCATTAATGACTAGACCTCATTAGTGAGTAATACATTTATCATAGTCTATTGCGGTAGTATCAGTTTCAAATAATCTCTCTCTGCAAGTGTGTATGCTCTCTTACCAGCACAATGCGACATTCACACAAATGATAATGTTGGATATAATCTCATTATTTTTACTGTAAAGCTTTAGAATTACTCTGCATCACACTAAGAGCTATTGTTTACGTTCTTCAGCCACACATGAGGGACACAATATTGCAAACAGCTCTCAGAAAAATGCACTCCGAAATAAATTGTTATGCCAGGAATTATTATCCTGGCATTCATGGCTACGACTAAGCTCGTCAAAATCAAGTCTTTGCAATTTCACCAAATAACATTTATCATTCAAAGAGTAAAATAGTGAAAATTTGAAAATATTTATTTACCACTGTTATTACAACAATATAAAATAGCAACAATGTACAGGCCAAATACTGAACGGCGGAGCAGACGTGTTTTGGGGGTACGTTCCTTTTCTGTGCAGTGGTGTTCACACAATCAGAATGGTAATTGGAATGTTTGGATTTTGGTGATCTATCTAAACTTCTGTTAAAATATACACTTATTCATCTGTTGTTTAGATACTTTACATTAGTTTTGGGCGATACTACAAATTTGGGTATCGATCCAATACCAAGTAGTCACAGGCGCAGTATTGGTCCTAACAATGCTGATACTGAAATGTCAAATTTTCAAGGTCACTGATGGTTAAATTTTTTATTCACAATTATAATTAGACAAAAACACAGGATGGCGGTGTAACAATGTCAATTAAATATAAAAAACTACTATTGGTTCTGATTTAAATCCTTTGGTTTCTGCCCTTAAAGTCCTCCTGTATCGAGGTACATATTTCCTAAGTTTGTAAGCAATAGCAAAAACGACAAAAGATTTTGTGATAATGAAAATATTGATCTAATCATTGTAGTATCGACCATGTACGGCTATTATACTTGCTGCTTGGTACTGTTGATATTTGTGTTGTTCTACCCACCTTTGTTTACATTCAAGAGTGCGACCTTAGCGGTTACCGGCTAGCATGGCTTATTGTATCCTGTTATGATGTGTCTTATTTCTATTTTAGTTATTCCTCCTCCTCCAATGATAGAAACGTAGTATATCTGCTGAGATGGAGGCAAAAATTGCTGATTTAAAAGCAGCTTTGCACTCTGGATGGATGTGAGTTGCAAGCGAGAATGCTGCATTACGTTGATGATTGAATAATAATAAATTAAATTGGACTGTGTGGGTGTACCTCATGAAGCTATCCGGACATGATGGCAGGTCTTAATACTCGGGCTGCAACGATTAATCAATTAATTTGGATTTATATTCAGTTGCTTTGAATAATTGTTTAATGAATGTAACTTATAAACATTGATCAAATCTGGGTCGATGGAGTGCAAGCTAAGAAATGCTATATACTATCTTCCCTAAACTACACATTGAGGCTATAAAGTGTTTTATCCGATTACCGTATTTTTCAGAGTATAAGTTGCACCGGAGTATAAGTCGCACCAGCCGAAAATGCATAATAAAGAAGGAAAAAAACATATATAAGTCGCACTGGAGCCCGGCCAAACTATGAAAAAAACTGCGACTTATAGTCCGAAAAATACGGTACTCAAATAATCGAACAAACTAATCGATAAATTAATTGCTTACTAAAATAGTTAATAGCTGCAGTCCGACTTAACACTGCTCGTTTTTTCGATGACACCTGAAAAAGTAAGGTAAAGTCCAATATACAAAGTGGGTAGTAATGAGCCATGTCATTGATGACAAAGTACAATGCAGATGCACAGTAATTATACAATATACGCGTACATATATACAACTTTGCATGATGTATTTGTGTGTGTATGCCTTTTGCACAAATAATGCTTAATGTCCCCTGTGTGTTATATTGCAGAGCTGTAGAATTGCACTGAGAGATGTCTCTGATATTGAGCTACACGTGAGCAGCAAAACATAAAGCCGTACTATGATGCGCAGGTGTTTCTAATAACGTCCCAGGTGCGTGTGCACTTTTAGTTGCGTCGGCCACCTGTAAAAGAGACAAGTTTTTGGCACATCGCAAATTCATCAAACATTAAACAGTCCTAAAACGACTGAATGACGTTTGGTCGGCTTCCAAGCGCTTTGTTGCGGTTCACGGGGCAATAATTGCACCCTGGAACCACAAGATTTTTAGTCCAGCCGAAGACAAAGGTGTCATTGTTTTTGTTTTTGCTGGGTTTTTGGTTTTCTGGCAACTTACCTTTTTGTATTTCACTTCTTGCAAGCCTCCCTAGCTGGAGTGGACCATGTGTGTTTCTAATTTTAGGTGCTTTATCTTGGCGCGTTGCAGCCACTCAGCTCTGACATACTTCCCGGCAGGCCCGTTATTGCGCCCAATGGACCTGTTTTCATGCGGCGCTATCAATGTGGACACAAATGCAAGGTGCAGTAACTTTATGAGGACATCCGGACGCTTAAACCTGAAAGCCCTCCGCATTATAGGCTGTCCCCTTAAGCACGCGGCCGCCCGGTAAACCATCATCGATGCCTATATTTGGTTCTACCGCTGTGTGAAAATCTGTGGCTTGGATCGGAATGTTTGAGCAGGAAGCAAAGTGTGAAGCCAACCACTGTGTTTTTCCTCTGCTATTTTGTTGCACGGCATCAGAGGAGCCTCCTGACACATGTTGTCTTTGTGCAAGGGAATGCTAACGTATGCCATACTTTCAATAAATGTATAATAAAAGTTGTCTTTCCAACTTCCTGGGTGACGTTTCCCCAAATTTCTGAGCCTCTATAGTCAAAACAAAGTGGATAACGTTTGGCTTTCTCACACACTGCATTCATGTCACTCACTACTTGTGCATGCACCAAATTAGTCAGATATCTCAAATAGTTGGGCTCTAGATAAGAATCCTACAACTCATGGAAACGCCTTCGTGTACAGGTTTTTGAAAAGTGGACTATCACACCTGGATTAGGGATGTCCCGATTCAGGTTTTTGCACTTCCGATCCGATACCGATATTGTTTTTGCACTTCCGATCCAATACCAATACTGACCGATACCGATACTGACCGATACTGGCCTATCCGAGCATGTATTAAAGTTTAAAGTTATTTAGCCTACTTAGTTGTCAGAATCATGTTGAAAAGGGTTTTAGTACTCTTGATAACAACTAGCCAGCTGAATTAGGGGAGTTTGAATAATACACAATGGTTGGTAACAAGAAACTGACCTGTTTATTCAAGGATAAACACAAAATAGACAAAATTATACATGACAAACAGAAATGGCATCATTGAAACTAGGGCTGGGCGATATGGCCTTTTTTTAATATTGCGATATTTTAAGGCCATATTGCGATACACGATATATATCTCGATATTTTGCCTTAGCCTTGAATGAACACTTGATGCATATAATCACAGCAGTATGATGATTCTATGTGTTTTGATTGATTGATTGAGACTTTTATTAGTAGGTTGCACAGTGAAGTACATATTCCGTACAATTGACCACTAAATGGTAACACCCCAATAAGTTTTTCAACTTGTTTAAGTCGGGGTCCACTTAAATTGATTCATGATACAGATATATACTATCAGATATATACTATCATCATAATACAGTCATCACACAAGATAATCACATTGAATTATTTACATTATTTATAATCCGGGGTGTGGAGGGGGGCGCCGGATGTAAGTGTCAAAAAGACAGCCAAAAGAGTTTGATATGAGAATAAATCTAAAGTTAAAATATAGGGTAGAAATGCACCCATTTGCAGGAAATGTAGTCTTGATTTTCAAAATGTTCTTTCAAGGCTTGCATGTCTACATTAAAACATTCTTCTTCATACTGCATTAATATATGCTACTTTTAAACTTTCATGCAGAGAAGGAAATCACAACTAAATAGATCACTAATTTTTTCAGACGGTGTTGATCTGGAAATTTTTGCCTCAGCATTTTGATGGTGTGGACGTGTGGCACCGAACGGAGATAAGCGTCTCGACAGACATTACAATATTTGAACAATGATGACGAAAACGGTTTTCTCTGTCGTGTCCGTGTGTCGAAAATTGTTATGCGCTTATTTTTTTATTTGATTTTGTGCGTGGCATAGATTTGCCGTGCGCAGAGGACGTTTGAGCAGGCGCGCACCTTAGCGGCTGCGCTAGCATCACAGCTAACGTTAGCCATGCTGCTACCTCTCTGCTCGGGGAGGACGTATACGTATGTGACGTATGACGTGACAGTATGTGACGTGTGTAAGAAGGTGTGCTCGCTGTCTGTGAGAGGGAGACACAGGAAAGAGTGAGAAGAGCCTGTCGTGTAATGCCAGCAGCTAAAAGCAACTGCGTGAGATTCCACAGACCTGTGGATGTGTTGAAGGTGTGCTGGAAAATGCGGAACGGAAATTACGGAGCAGCAGAAAAGTGGAATGTATTATTTAAATCGGTGCGTTTGAAAACTGGATCTGGATCAGCATTTTCCCATGCCTTGCCGATACGCATTTTTTGGCAAATATTGGCGGCCGATCCGATCCAAATATCGGATCGGGACAGCCCTAACCTGGATTATGTGATTGGAAACCAGATCTCTCGAGTGGGTGTGTGCTGCATAAGGGGACCCTTTTGTATCGCGATACCATTCAATAAAAACATAAGCAACAATTGGAATTGAGACTGTTTATTTTCTTCACAAATTAACATTTTAATTTTAA
This sequence comes from Nerophis lumbriciformis, assembly GCF_033978685.3. Classification (NCBI taxonomy): domain Eukaryota; kingdom Metazoa; phylum Chordata; class Actinopteri; order Syngnathiformes; family Syngnathidae; genus Nerophis; species Nerophis lumbriciformis. The sequence goes on along the minus strand of NC_084549.2, from coordinate 60,045,750 downwards.
TTAACATCTAATCCTGTTAAAAACATGAATACGTTGCTCATTTTGCAAAGCGTACCTTGTTTTTTATAGTAAATCTGCGATACGGTAGCACTTAAAGAGGAGATATGATGGCGAAAAATCTGGATGATGCCATCTCAACTCTGTGACATAGTTAGCTTTTACCTTGCTAGCCAGGTGACAAGAGTGAGTGTGTGAAAAATAGAATTAACTTTTATTTTAGCCAAAGTCCGCCAGCTAAACTTCGTCTATATCAATTCAGGTGTGAAGCAAAGTTTGCTTGCAGTCATGCAGTGACCAAAAAACGTCAATCACACGCACTGAACATTAAGCATCATTGCGCCAATATCATAAAATAAAAAATATTACATCTATTTGCGTAGATAGCTCAAATGTTCAGAATTAATCAAGTCTATTCAGTGTTTCCCACAGGACAGGCATCTATTTGTGGTGGTGTGGTCAGGGGGCGGGGGGTGACGGCGGCAGCGGTGATGACCAAGAAGAACGCGGAGTTGGAATATAAGTACAACACTTTATGTACATATTTAGCTCATTAAAATTACCGACAGGAAGGCGAGAAACACTTTATTTCAACAGACTCTGGCGCCGTACCTGTCGTCAAAACTCCAAAGACCGACTGCACAGTTGCGCTAACAAAATAAGAGTCTCAGAAAGCTGGCGTGCACAAGCTAGCAAGCTACGGAGTTTGCCGACAATGTATTTCTTGTAAAGTGTATACAAAGGAGTACAGAAGCTGGACAAATAAGATGCCAAAAACCAACCACTTTCATGTGGTATTGGACAGAAAGGAGGACTTTTTTCTCCTCCATTCGAAAATGCGGACGTTATCAGCACCACTGTCTGATTCCTATCAATGCAAGTCATCACAATCAGGTAATACACCAACTTATATTCTTGTCTTCATGAAAGAAAGGAATCTGTGTTAAACATGCTTGTATTATTTTTAAACACCTTTAACTTGTTAACAATATTAACTATATGTGTTAAACATGCTTGTATTATCTTTAAACACCTTTAACTTGTTAACAATATTAACTATATGTGTTAAACATGCTTGTATTGTCATTAAACACCTTTAACGTGTTAACAATATTAACTATATGTATTAAACATACTTGTATTATCATTAAACACCTTTAATTTATTAACAATATGTGTTAAACATGCTTGTATTATCTTTAAACACCTTTAACTTGTTAACAATATTAACTACCGTATTTTCCGCACCATAAGGCGCCCTGGGTTATAAGCCGCGCCTTCAATGAACGGCATATTTCAAAACTTTGTCCACCTATAAGCCGCCCCGTGTTGTAAGCCGCATCTAACTGCACTAAAGGAATGTCAAAAAAACAGTCAGATAGGTCAGTCAAACTTTAATAATATATTAAAAACCAGCGTTCTAACAACTCTGTTCACTCCCAAAATGTACGCAAATGTGCAATCACAAACATACGTATATCAACATGGACAGAGCTGCGTGAAAAAAGCCACCCGGCCTCTTCGCGTAAACTTAAACTTACCTTAACCACTCGCTCATCTTTTCTTCATCCATCCCTTCGAGTTAGCTTTTATGATGACGCCGGCTGGAAAGGTCTCTTTTGGCAAGGTCTTCCTTTTGAATATCACCATGGGTGGAAGTTTCTGGCCATTAGCATGGCAAGCTAGAACCACAGTGAAGGATGACTTCTCATTCCCTGTGGTGCGAATATTCACCGTACGTGCTCCCGTTGTATCCACAGTGCGGTTCACAGGAATATCAGTTGCTGTGAAATAGTAATCCGTGTGCGGATGGAGAGATTGCGTCTTTTCATGAACCGGATCCTTGTCGCTTAGTACGAGCCATTTTGTGGTCTTTACAGATGTAAACACACAAAGGAAATGAAACGTACGGTGATATCCGCGCGCTTTTTCTTCTTCTACGCGGGCGGGTGGTTGCTTACAGTAGAAGAAGAAGCGCTTCGTGTTCTATGGGGGTGGGTGCTTACCTTGGCGGTTGCTTGCGTAGAAGAAGAAGCGCTTCCTGTTCTACCGGGAAAAAAGATGGCGGCTGTTTACCGAAGTTGCGAGACCGAAACTTTATGAAAATGAATCTTAATATTTATCCATATATAAAGCGCACCGGGTTATAAGGCGCACTGTCAGCTTTTGAGAAAATTTGTGGTTTTTAGGTGCGCCTTATAGTGCGGAAAATACGGTATATGTATTAAACATACTTGTATTATCATTAAACACCTTTAATTTATTAACAATATTAACTACCGGGTATATGTGTTAAACATGCTTGCATTATCATTAAACGCCTTTAACTTGTTAACAAAAACATTTATTTCATAAATAAGTAAATATAAATTATATATATGAATGAGGTAGATCCCCACGACTTGATCAATTGAAAAGTAGCTCGCCTGCAGAAAAAGTGTGAGCACCCCTGAGTTACACCCATCTGAACAGGTCAGCCACCTGTTTAAAGCCCGATCACAGTTGAAATCTTGAAATGAAGGGCCTTTAATGGCCAAAACATTAACCTGGACAACATTTTAACAGCTGGTTGGCTCAGATTTTATTATTTTCATTGCATTCACATGCTACAGTGGACAGTGGACAATTTAGCTTCATTATTAATGCAGTATCTGAAGCACCGTCTCCACGTGTGTTTATTGACAAGAGGGTTATAACCTGGACACGTTAGCTCGTCGGTATGGTAACACGTGACGTGACAACAGCGGCGGTGTTAATGAAGCAGCGTCAGGCTGCTCACCGTTAGTGAAACGCTTGGTGAAATCGCGGATTAACGTTAAATATATGACGAGCCGCGAGTGATGCAGCTATAACGTATCTACCTACAACCTATATTACCCTCGTATTTTGATCCGGTCGGTCCGTTCTTTTACTCCGCCGTCTTCTTCTTCTTCTTCTTCTTCTTCTTCTGGCCCACCAGGTGAATTAAGTGCTATTGGCGGAGTTACAATGCATAGTAGGCTACTGCCACCTACTGCACCGGAGTTGTAACTACAAGGTACATTCACAGACAGAGTCCCATTGCTTTTATGAGCGGTCGAGCGAGTCAAAAGCCGAAAAATCCATTTGTGGCGGACGTAATTCTTTCGTGGCGGGCCGCCACAAATAAATGAATGTGTGGGAAACACTGCTATTAGATTGCTAAAAATTCCAGGAGTTAATCAATAATATACCTGTGTGCATCTTTGTAAACAAATCATCACAAAAACCGTGTTTCTATTTAAAGAAGTGAGATAACGTTGGAGTTTTTTTTTTTTGCTGCTATTTTTACTGTCCTTTGTTTTCCTAAAAAAAATGTTTTTCGTCAGCACTGGGCCTAGGGCAGGGGTCGGCAACCCAAAATGTTGAAAGAGCCATATTGGACCAAAAATACAAAAACAAATCTGTCTGGAGCCGCAAAAAAATTAAAAGCCATATTACATACAGATAGTGTGTCATGAGATATAAATTGAATTAAGAGGACTTAAAGGAAACTAAATGAGCTCAAATATAGCTACAAACCAGGCATTATGATGCAATATGTACATATAGCTAGCCTAAATAGCATGTTAGCATCGATTAGCTTGCAGTCAAGCAGTGACCAAATATGTCTGATTAGCACTCCACACAAGTCAATAACATCAACAAAACTCACCTTTGTGCATTCATGCACAACGTTAAAAGTTTGGTGGACAAAATGAGACAGAAAAAGAAGTGGCATAAAACACGTCCTAGAAAGTCGGAGAAAGTTATACATGTAAACAAACTAGGATGAGTTCAAGGACCGCCAAAATTAGTAGGACAAAACAGCGCTCGCCAAATACTCGAATCAGTGAAGCATGTTTAATATAAACAGTGGGATTTATAACAATTAGGGAGGTTTGTGTCATGTTTGTCCTCCTACAGAAACCATATTAAAACAAAAAATATATATTTTTCCCCTCATCTTTTTCCATTTTTCATACATCTTTGAAAAAGCTCCAGGGAACCACTAGGGCGGCGCTAAAGAGCCGCATGCGGCTCGAGAGCCGCGGGTTGCCGACCCCTGGCCTAGGGCAATCGTTTAATATCTATTTTGTTTTTTTCCAACAGCTTGATGAGCAGTATCGTTGCAGTATAAATGAATATTTCTGAATGAATTAGTCATCTTTGTTAGTTAGCACGTGCCACAAAATATCTCAAAATGAATTTAAAAGCAGACGGCTAAATTAGAGGTTTATGCCTCATAATCTGGTTAGTCAACTAATCGTTAAGATAATCGATGACTAGTCAACTATCAAAATAGTTAGTTGCAGCCTTATATTCTATCATACATTTTGTAACATTTCTAAGCGCAAATTCTCTGTCTGTAATGTAATTTGAACTTTTCACTTTCCCGCAACGCAGCCTAGCAGCCAGTATGTTTTTGTGGTTTGTGGTGCCTTAGCCCAAAAGAAATCAAGATCTTCAATAACGATGACTGTTTTTTTCTGGGAGTGTCCAGTCACTCCAAAGACGTCTATCACATTGATTTGTAAAGCTGAATCTTAAGAATTGTTACGAATTTGGTACTTTTTCAGGTACCAACAGAATGCCATTGTACCTATTTACGTAAAATCAAATTGCGCCATGTTTCGAATATCTATGTTGCATGTGACGCCACTTCCGGTTCAGGCACTGTACGGGCAAATCGGTGTATTAGTAGCAGACTTAGCTGGACTGCCTCTAGGAAATGATGCAATTTCCCATGCCTGACAAAGCGTTCAAAAATCCACTTTTCAAAATGTGTTAGCTTGTTGCTAATTTACATTAGATATGTTTTATACGTGCTACTGATTAGCATGTGTCTATATGTGCTCTGCAATTATCTTGCAACCAGGTGTACCTCACCTCTCGCCTGAAGTCAACTGGGATAGGCTCCATCTTACCCGTAACCCTAATGAGGATAAGCGGCATAGAAAACGGATGGATGAATTATTAGCATTTGCGATTTAACATGGCGATTTCAAAACATCCAAGTTTGGTAATTAAAATTGAAAATTAAATGCACTGTACAATTAAAAGCTATTGTGTAATAAGTACAATACTTACACTATAAACACTTTGTAGAGTTCAACAAAAGACAAGACTGGTACATTTAACTTAATGGCAAAGACTAGGAAGAAGGACGGACTTGGTACCATATCGGTTGAAAGGTACCCATGCCTACTCTTTCCGCTATTTGTCATCATTCATCAATATGTCTGCTCTACAGAGCCAGAGCCAAAATAGCGGCACTACTCAAATATTTACCGTCCGGCAGGATGCGACCTACAGTAGGGTTTGATGTTTGAAGAGGATGACTTTTCTGTTCCTGCTAGGTGAGGGTTAATGCGACTTTAGATTAGGAAGTACAGTCACACAGTGGCCTTCAGTTAAGAAGCACTGCATGCGTTTAGAGCTAAACAGTTGCCAAAAACAGCGTTTCTTTCAGTCATTAATCAAGATTAGATAAAATGATTTTGATAAAACTTACTGCATAGGTTTTCCTGGCAACAATTTGTTCATTGCCGGTGTGGTCAATTATAGGAGCAAAGAACATTTTATCAAAGGGTTGGGTTATGGAAATTGAAAGGTGGCTGTTAACATGCTATGTAATGGACATTACTGCCACATACAGGACTGGAGTGAAACTGTATGGCTGTTCATGTCATCCATACATCCGTTTTCTATACCGTTTGTCCTTAGGATTGGTTGGGTGGTTGGTTTAAATTTATTTCGAACATGTATGCAATTACAAGTGATATATCATATCCTTTATACATTTACATTCCTCTTTACAACAAAAAGGAGTAGGAAGAACCACAGCTTATTTAAGCCTACCCCTTTTTCAATTCATAGCAATTTAGTAGCACATATGTTACGGGCAAACTGGTCTTTGGGTGAGAGGTAAATAGACCCTGAACAAGGTCGCCAGCCAATCACAGAGTATATAAATATATATATACATTTTAGGGATGTCCCGATCCAGGTTTTTGCACTTCCGATCCGATACCGATATTGTTTTTGCACTTCCGATCCGATACCGATACTGACCGATACCGATACTGACCGATACTGGCCTATCCGAGCATGTATTAAAGTTTAAAGTTATTTAGCCTACTTAGTTGTCAGAATCATGTTGAAAAGGGTTTTAGTACTCTTGATAACAACTAGCCAGCTGAATTAGGGGAGTTTGAAAAATACACAATGGTTGGTAACAAGAAACTGACCTGTTTATTCAAGGATAAACACAAAATTGACAAAATTATACATGACAAACAGAAATGGCATCATTGAAACTAGGGCTGGGCGATATGGCCTTTTTTTAATATTTTAAGGCCATATTGCGATACACGATATATATTTCGATATTTTGCCTTAGCCTTGAATGAACACTTGATGCATATAATCACAGCAGTATGATGATTCTATGTGTTTTGATTGATTGATTGAGACTTTTATTAGTAGGTTGCACAGTGAAGTACATATTCCGTACAATTGACCACTAAATGGTAACACCCGAATACGTTTTTCAACTTGTTTAAGTCGGGGTCCACTTAAATTGATTCATGATACAGATATATACTATCAGATGTATACTATCATCATAATACAGTCATCACACAAGATAATCACATTGAATTATTTATAATCCAGGGTGTGGAGGGGGGCGCCTGATGTAAGTGTCAAAAAGACAGCCAAAAGAGTTTGATATGAGAAAAAATTAAAAAAGTTAAAGTTAAAATATAGGGTAGAAATGCACCCATTTGCAGGAAATGTAGTCTTGATTTTCAAAATGTTCTTTCAAGGCTTGCATGTCTACATTAAAACATTCTTCTTCATACTGCATTAATATATGCTACTTTTAAACTTTCATGCAGAGAAGGAAATCACAACTAAAAAAATCACTAACTTTTTCATACGGTGTTGATGTGGAAATTTTTGCCTCGGCATTTTGATGGTGTGGGCGTGTGGCACCGAATGGAGATAAGCGTCTCGACAGACGTTACAATATTTGAACAATGATGACGAAAACTGTTTTCTCTGTCGTGCCCGTGTGTCGAAAATTGTTATGCGCTTATTTTTTTATTTGATTTTGTGCGTGGCATAGATTTGCCGTGCGCAGAGGACGTTTGAGCAGGCAAATAACATTATAAAGGGGAACTGGACTTTTTTGGAATTGTGCCTATCATTCACAGTACCCGTGTAAGACAAGAACATGCATTTCAAGTCATAAAATACGGCCTGTACGAGGTCGCTAACAATGCAGCCATTGGAAGTACACTGTTTGGCCCCTAAAGACCTCTAAATGGTAAATGGTACTCAAAGCGCTTTGACACTTATTTCCACATTCACCCATTCACACACACATTCACACACTGATGGTGGGAGCTGCCATGCAAGGCTTTACCCACAACCCATCAGGAGCAAGGGTGAAGTGTCTTGCTCAAGGACACAATGGACGTGACGAGGTTGGTAGAAGGTGGGGATTGAACCAGGAACCTTCAAGTCGCTGGCACGGCCACTCTCCCAAATGCGCCACGCTGTCCCCTATAAACATCCAAAAATATTGAATATTTACCAAGTATTAGCAATGTTGTTTTTATAAGCCCATGTAACTACCATTGAAGACACTGATGTCATGTCCTCTGTATTTTTTAAGTGACAAAAAGAAAATGCCATGTCTGACTGCAAACATACTTCGCATAGGACATCGTGTGTGCTGTAAATCACTGTGCGGTAGAGCATCCTCTCACAATATACAATCTTTGGTCATTCGCAGCCGGCTACAGCTCTGTCTCCCGACACTATTGGCCGACACACGACAGCGACACAAAGGTGATGATTGATAGGCTTAGTCCATGTATTGTCTGTCAAGGCTCTTTGACACAATGGCCCAATGAGAGGCTACAGAGGCCCAGAAGTCCCACCCACGCAACTCGTTGCCAATAAACTTTAATGGTGATCAGTTCATGAGCAGGGGCAGAAAGAAACGACACAGAAAAAACTAAAATAAGAGAATCTAAGTAAAAACTAAAAGGTGGTAGAGGGAAATGAAGAGATACAAAAAGAAAAGCTTTAGTGATACAGACTGCTAAGAAAAATTGAGGTGATATTATGGTAAGCAGGTCTGCCTTCCTCCAGCATGGCGTGGATGTGGATAAAACATTAGTAAATGGTTCAAAACGGTCACTTACTAAACATTAAATTAAATTAATAGAGTGGTGAGTTATAGGTAAAATTTGTTATCTAAAATATTGGATAACCATCCATCCATCCATCCATTTTCTACCGCTTATCCCCTTTGGGGTCGTGGGGGGCGCTGGAGCCTATCTCAGCTGCAATTGGGCGGAAGGTGGGCTACACCCTGGACAAGTCGCCACCTCATCGCAGGGCCAACACAGATAGACAGAAAACATTCACACTCACATTCACACACTAGGGCCAATTTAGTTTTGCCAATCAACCTATCCCCAGGTGCATGTCTTTGGAGGTGGGAGGAAGCCGGAGTACCCGGAGGGAACCCACGCAGTCACGGGGAGAACATGCAAACTCCACACAGAAAGATCCCGAGCCTGGGATTGAACCCAAGACTACTCAGGATCTTCGTATTGTGAGGCAATCTTTCAACGTGCTGCCCTATTATTGGATAACAATACTATATAATAGTGTTTTTATTAACCATTCCTATACTTTTTTAAATAATGCTACATTGCAAATCTACAATGCAACGTGTTTTGTTCGGGTGAGCGATAAATAAGAAGTCCTAAATCTTAAATACATTACTCCGGTAGATTTTTAAGAGCAACTAAGCAACACACTGCGTCTTTATCTTTCGGTTATTCACGGTAATGGGATACTGTTCAGTATAGATGTCATATTAGGTGTTTGGGATATCTACATCAATGGGGTGTGTTAGCACAATATCTGTGCGTGGATCGTAGTAGACGGGTCAAATTTTTGACCCAGTCCACTACCGGTACCAAAATGTATTTCGATACTTTTCAAAATAAAGGGAACCACAAAAAAATGTGATTATTGGCTTTATTTTAACAGATAATCTAATGATACAGTAAATATACATTTATTATTACAATCAAAGAATAATTTAGGCATTAAATAAGATATTAAAGATACTAGACAACTTGTCTTTTAGTAGTAAGTAAGCAAACAAACTCCTAATTTGGCTGCTGACGAATGCAGTAACATATTGTGTCATTTCCCAGTCTATTATTTTGTCAAAACGATGGACAAGCTGTATAAAATGGAGTATTACTCTACTTGTTCCTTTACTGTTAATATCTGCTTACTTAGTTTTTTTTTACATGTTCCATCGACACTTCTGTTAAAATGTAATAATCACTTATTCTTCTGTTGTTTGATACTTTACATAAGTTTTGGGTGATACTCTAAATTTGGGTATGGACATAATTAAAGCTCTTCTGCGTCCAGAGACATATTTCCCGAGTTTATAAACAATATAAAAAAGACAAAAGATTTTGTGATAATAAAAAATATAGAGGTCTTCATCATAGTATCGACTATGTACCGCTCCTGTACTTGGTATCGTTAAATTCGATATTTGTGTAGATCCACCCAGATGTTTAAATTCATGAGCGCTCGCATGCTGTTAGCTATTGCATCCTGCTACGGTGTGTAATGAAGCATGTTTAGCAATTCCTCGTCCTGCAGGGATGATACTTGTAAGAAACGTACTTTATTTGTCGCCATGGAAACCAAGATTTGTGATTTCGAAGTAGTAACTTGGACCGACGTTAGCTGCTAGCTAGCTACGAGCTCGCTATGTTTTGAAGAGCGACGCTTCAGTGTTTTTAGCTTGAACTTTTTCGTTAGTTTTTAAGCAAAAACACGTCCATTCTCCCATTTCTATCTCCACAGTGTTTCGGCTTGTCAGTGCTCCATGCGTTGCCTAAAATGCACTTCTACGCCGTCATGTCCGGGGGAAAAAAAAGTAGCAGTATTTTTCAGAAGCAGTATAGTACCGTTTTTAATTCATTAGTACCGCTGTACTTTATTAGTACCGCACTACCGGTATACCGTACAACCCTACATCCATCCATCCATCCATTTTCTACCGCTTGTCCGTTTTGGGGTCACGGGGAGGCTGGATAATTTAACAACATACAAAAGTAGAATAATAGTAAAGAGATGTCCGATAATATCGGACTGCCGATATTATACTTGGTCAACAGCCATACAGGTCACACTGAGGGTTGCCGTATAAACAACTTTAACACTGTTACAAATATGCGCCACACTGTGAACCCACACCAAACAAGAATGACAAACACATTTCGGGAGAACATCCGCACCGTAACACAACATAAACACAACAGAACAAATACCCAGAACCCCTTGCAGCACTAACTCTTCCGGGACGCTACAATATACACCCCCCGCTACTCCCCTCAACCCCGCCCACCTCAACCTCCTCATTCTCTCTCAGGGAGAGCATGTCCCAAATTCCAAGCTGCTGTTTTGAGGCATGTTAAAAAAAAATGCACTTTGTGACTTCAATAATAAATATGGCAGTGCCATGTTGGCATTTTTTCCATAACTTGAGTTGATTTATTTTGGAAAACCTTGTTACATTGTTTAATGCATCCAGCGGGGCATCACAATAAAATTAGGCATAATAATGTGTTAATTCCACGACTGTATATATAGGTATCGGTTTTAATTAAGAGTTGGACAATATCGGAATATCGGATATCGGCAAAAAAGCCATTATCGGACATCTGTAATAGTAATAGCATTGTACAACCTAAATTTTACTTTTACTCATACTCTGCTTGTATTCTGTTGATTACATACTGTCATTCTTATTTAAATGTGTCTCTACGTTGATATGAAGGTGTTGAATTTCATTTTACTTTTATCGCCAAATATTGAAGGTGTATCCAAGTGACGGTGAGTGTGTGTGTGCGTTTGTGTGTTCAAACACTTATTTAATGCAAGACTGATGCAGGTGGCAGTTATAAAGTGCTTATAGTAGCAATTTCCTCTCGCCAGACTCTGTTGTTTTGTGTTTGTGAGACATCTGGACGACCGCGGTGCAGGAATGTAGGAGTCCTGGCTTCCTCTGTGCGAGTGTGTGCGTGTGTATGTGTGCGCGCGCGCCCTCGCGTCCTATTGTTTCACATCGCACCAGCAGAGGAAGACGGCCGAGCAGAGGGCTGCAGCGTGACCCGCCCACAACACCCAGATCATTGTGTATGGTGACGTCACGTGCGCAGATGGCTGCTGGAGTTGCCATTGAAGAAGCGGCTTGCCCCGCAAACCATCCTGTTTTTGTCACTGCTCCTCCACTTGTTTGCTCATTGGTGGTGAAAACATATTCAGTCTTTTAGAAAGAGAGTGCAGGATTTGTTTAATGTACCATATTTTCCGGACTATAAAGCGCAACGGGATATAAGCCGCACCCGCTGAATTTTAGAAGAAAATATTTTTTCCATACATTAGCCGCACTGGACTATAAGCTGCAGATATATACGTTGCGATAGGGCTGGACGATATGGCCTTTTATTAATATCTTAATATTTTTAGGCCATGTCACGATACACGATATTTTGCCTTAGCCTTGAATTAACACTTGATGCATATAATCACAGCAGTATGATGATTCTATGTGTCTACATTAAAACATTCTTCTTCATACTGCATTAATATATGCTCATTTTAAATTTTCATGCAGAGAGGGAAATCACAACTAAGTCAATTGACCAAAACTGTATTTATTAAACAGTTATTAAGCAGTTGCACAAACATTCATGTCATTTCCAAAACATGAAGTGCAAGATTGTCAGAGACATTTTAAAACAAGCTATAAGTGCACTTTTGTGAATGATGTCACCAAGATGACATATCAAAACAACACTAAATTAAAGTGTACTTTTTGTACAGAACGCCACTACAATAGTTTAAAACAAATAAAGTGCACTTTTGTGCATGATGTCACACAAGATATTTCAATAACTGTCAAAAAAAAGGGGGCTGCATAATAGGTTCCTGCGGACGTTATCTCCTTCTATTGTTGACTTTTTTTTGTTCATATGGTGTTGATCTGGAAATAGTTGCTTCGGCATTTTGTTGGTGTGGCACCGGCCGGAGATGTTGACATGCAGAGTTTCAAGCACTCCTTATTCTCTAGCGGCTGACTTTTCAAATGATGCTACATTAGCAGTGCTGCTACTTTTTGTAGCAACGCTTTTGCCGCATAAATGTTGAACATATTCCCGCTTGAAGCCAAACCACCGCCAGATGATGGACTGAATTAATTCTTCCTCCATTTGTTACCAGATTCCCACCTTCTCTCTCTCGTATTACCACCGGCTCCTCACCGTTGGCATCACAGCTAACGTTACCATGTCGCTACCTCTCTGCTCCGCAAAAGCGTGTGACGTTGCACACGTGACGTATGTAAAAAGGTGCGCTTGGTTTACGTCTCTGTGAGAAGGAGAGACAAGAGAGTGGGAAACGCATACAGTGTAATGCCCGCAGCTAAAAGCAACTGCGTGAGAATGTATACTCGAATATCACGATAAAGTCATTTTCTATATCGCACAGAGACAAACCTGCGATATATCGAGTATATCGATATATCGCCCAGCCCTACGTTGCAACATGAGTTATTTACACAGTAAGATTCTATATATGTCATCTTCAGCAGGTAGCTCTCCAATCAGCTAAACAGACTCAATAACGCCACCGTGAGGTCTTGGTGATTTACTGAGGAATTTGTGAAACTGAAACAATACAAAAAAATGCTGTTGTAAGTTAATAATACTAACAAAGACACTCGTAAACGTGTTAGTAGTTTAGCTAATGCTAACGACGCTAGCTTGAGTACATTACGATAGCATGTAAAATATGCATGTAAACACTCCTACAGACATTACACACGGTATGGTTTATTCAGTATAAACTGTTTTAGTTATACTTTAAAACTTACAAATGTTGCTTGGAGTGATGAATGAAGAATCCATACGAGTAGAAACGCTATGGACGACTAAAAGACTGAACAGCAATCTGGTTGAAAAAAAAAAAAAAACATTATCGAACTCGTCTGAAAGATGACGCCATAGCATAAACAATAAAACACCTGTCAGTGTTTTTTGCTTGTTTTTTTGTATGAACATATTTTTATTATTGCCGTCAGCGAAGAAAAATCCATAAATTAGCCTTTCCGTCTTATAAGTTGCAGGATTCAAAGCGTCGGGAAAAATATCGGCTTATAGTCCAGAATTTAGGGTATTTACAGTATTTGCATGTGTCTTCCGCAAGTGAAACAAATGTAAACAGTGTAAGAGTATGTCCACAAATGCAGATATATGTTAATTAATAGGAATGATTTGTCTCAATCTCATCTGTTACAAAATTCTTACTTTGTTTATATTTAGATTTGATTTATGAAAATGGTATATTTTGTGACCAATTTTATCAAGGTTATCATTATCGCAGTATTGTTGAATATGCTCTTTTGACCAAGTTAGTTTTTTTTGTTGAATAACTAAAATAGACACACTGTTAGGAAACCCATTATTTGTTTCTTATGCTTCTTTGATAGTGTTAGTCTTAATCCATTTTAATGGGTAATTAGAGATGTCCGATAATATCGGACTGCCGATATTATCGGCCGATAAATGCTTTAATATGTAATATCGGAAATTATCGGTATCGGTTTCAAAAAGTAAAATGTATGACTTTTTCAAAACGCCGCTGTACGGAGTGGTACACGGACGCAGGGAGAAGTACAGAGCGCCAATAAACCTTAAAGGCACTGCCTTTGCGTGCCGGCGCAGTCACATAATATCTACGACTTTTCACACACACAAGTGAATCCAATGCATACTTGGTCAACAGCCATACAGGTCACACTGAGGGTGGCCGTATAAACAACTTTAACACGGTTACAAATATTCGCCACACTGTGAACCCACACCAAACAAGAATGTTTCTTATTTTCATGTTAGCGTTTAAGCTAGCGAGCTTGCGCCAGTCAGCTCCTGAGTTTATCAAAGTGCAGTTATCAATCACGTTTTTTTGATCATTTTAATTTAAAACAGTAATTTCAACTGTAGGGGGTTTTATTTTACCGCAGTTATCATGAATACCATTTATCGTTACATCCCTAATTTTCCCTAACATCATTAGTATTTAATAGATGAAAGTGCATCATTACACAAAGTATTGCACTGTAGTTTGTTTTTTGTGAGCTGAAAAATCTATCCAAAGTCTCACAAAGCCATCACTGTAAAGACACTTTTCACTCATTTGCAGTTAAAATGAAGTTTTTCCCCAATGTTTGTTGCGATGTGTTTGTGCACAAGTGTGGCATTAGTTTGGATCCCAATTGAGTGTGATGATGGACACGGAGCTACACTTGATTTAGTTTGGTCTTTAGGTTTATTTCAGGTAGGGCTGGGCGATATATCGATATGCGCGATATATCGCGGGTTTGTCTCTGTGCGATATAGAAAATGACTATATCGTGATATCGAGTATACGTTCTCACGCAGTTGCTTTTAGCTGCGGACATTACACTACATGCTCAACTCGCTCCTTCCTGTCTCTCCTTCTCACAGACAGCAAGCGCAGCTTCTACATACGTCACATACTGTCACGTCATACGTCACATACGTATACGCCCTTGCGCAGCAGAGAGGTAGCAGCATGGCTAACGTTAGCTGTAATGCTAGCGGTAATACGAGAGAAAGAAGGTGTGAATCTGGTAACAAATGAAGGAATAATTAATTCCCCCAAAAAACAGCAGGGGGTCCATCGTCTGGCGGTGGTTTGGCTTCAAGTGGGAATATGTCGAACAGACAACCGTAATTTGTCAAGTGTGGGGCAAAAGCGCTGCTATAAAAAGTAGCAGTAGCTACTTGCTAATATGTAGCATCATTTGAAAAGTCCCCTGCTAGTGAATGAAGAGTGCTCACTACAATTCAATCCACTTTATTTATATAGCACATTTAAACAACAAAAATGTTTCCAAAGTGCTGCACAACAATATTAAAAACAATATTTACATACTCCGCACGTCAACATCTCTGTTCGGTGCCACACGTCCACACCATCAAAATGCCGAGGCAAACATTTCCAGATCAACACCGTATGAAAAAAATAGTGATTTTTTTTAGTTGTGATTTCCTTCTCTGCATGAAAGTTCAAAAGTAGCATACATTAATGCAGTATTAACAAGAATGTTTTAATGTAGACACATAGAATCATCATACTGCTGTGATTATTATGTATCAAGAGTTTATTCAAGGCTAAGGCAAAATATCGAAACATATATTGTGTACCACGATATGGCCTTAAAATATCGCGATATTAAAAGCCCACCACAATCCTATTTCTGGGGCTGAGGTTGCCGAGGTAGTTAAAAAGCTCCTCGGTGGCAAGGCCCCGGGGGTGGATGAGATCCGCCCGGAGTTCCTTAAGGCTCTGGATGTTGTGGGGCTGTCTTGGTTGACAAGACTCTGCAACATCGCGTGGACATCGGGGGTGGTACCTCTGGATTGGCAGACCGGGGTGGTGGTTCCTCTCTTTAAGAAGGGGAACCGGAGGGTGTGTTCCAACTATCGTGGGATCACACTCCTCAGCCTTCCCGGTAAGGTCTATTCAGGTGTACTGGAGAGGAGGCTACGCCGGATAGTCGAACCTCGGATTCAGGAGGAACAGTGTGGTTTTCGTCCTGGTCGTGGAACTGTGGACCAGCTCTATACTCTCGGCAGGGTCCTTGAGGGTGCATGGGAGTTTGCCCAACCAGTCTACATGTGCTTTGTGGACTTGGAGAAGGCATTCGACCGTGTACCCCGGGAAGTCCTGTGGGGAGTGCTCAGAGAGTATGGGGTAACGGACTGTCTTATTGTGGCAGTTCGCTCCCTGTATAATCAGTGTCAGAGCTTGGTCCGCATTGCCGGCAGTAAGTCGGACACGTTTCCAGTGAGGGTTGGACTCCGCCAAGGCTGCCCTTTGTCACCGATTCTGTTCATAACCTTTATGGACAGAATTTCTAGGCGCAGTCAGGGCGTTGAGGGGATCTGGTTTGGTGGCTGCAGGATTAGGTTACTGCTATTTGCAGATGATGTGGTCCTGATGGCTTCCTCCGGCCAAGATCTTCAGCCCTCACTGGATCGGTTCGCAGCCGAGTTTGAAGCGACTGGGATGGGAATCAGCACCTCCAAGTTCGAGTCCATGGTTCTCTCCCGGAAAAGGGTGGAGTGCCATCTCCGGGTTGGGGAGGAGATCTTGCCCCAAGTGGAGGAGTTCAAGTACCTCGGAGTCTTGTTCACGAGTGGGGGAAGAGTGGATCGTGAGATCGACAGGCGGATCGGTGCGGCGTCTTCAGTAATGCGGACGCTGTATCGCTCCGTTGTGGTGAAGAAGGAGCTGAGCCGGAAGGCAAAGCTCTCGATTTACCGGTCGATCTACGTTCCCATCCTCACCTATGGTCATGAGCTTTGGGTTATGACCGAAAGGACAAGATCACGGGTACAAGCGGCCGAAATGAGTTTCCTCCGCCGAGTGGCGGGGCTCTCCCTTAGAGATAGGGTGAGAAGCTCTGTCATTCGGGGGGAGCTCAAAGTAAAGCCGCTGCTCCTCCACATCGAGAGGAGCCAGATGAGGTGGTTCGGGCATCTGGTCAGGATGCCACCCGAACGTCTCCCTAGGAAGGTGTTTCGGGCACGTCCGACCGGTAGGAGGCCACGGGGAAGACCCAGGACACGCTGGGAAGACTATCTCTCCCGGCTGGCCTGGGAACGCCTCGGGATCCCCCGGGAGGAGCTGGACGAAGTGGCTGGGGAGAGGGAAGTCTGGGCTTCCCTGCTTAAGCTGCTGCCCCCGCGACCCGACCTCGGATAAGCGGAAGAAGATGGATGGATGGATGGATGGATATTAAAAAAAGGCCATATCGCCCAGCTCTAATTTCAGGGCATTTTTACTTTTTTGCTATGACACTGTAATAACAGTGATTATAATATAAAATGTGCTGTTTTTTTTGACAAAAAATAACACAACGGACAATATAAAACCATGTAAGTTGGCCTTTTAGTTATATTTTTGTACAAAAGTGAGGTTTTTGTCATCATGATGCCACTACTAACAATACACTAATGTTGTTTTTGTACCAAGCCAAACTGTAACCGGTTTAAGTTTGTCTCTGGCACAGTTAAGTCTGCAATCCCTGTTAATTTTTCCCCTAGTGGAGTTATTTTGGTCTTGTGTGATCATTAATCAGACTGCATTGCAGGCCTTGGATGTGATCTTTGACCTGAGGTGACAAGCTGGGGGAGTAAGAGGGTACTTGACCATGACATGGAGTTTGACCATTGTTGGTTAACCTTGTCACAGTCACACTGGATTAACCATGACTGGCAGACTTGCCCCCACCATCCCTCTCCCTCGCTAAACTTACAACGGCAATAGGCCTGTTCTTCATCGTAGAGGGTGAAATGCCGCACTTGCATACCACCGTGCCAACTATTTTACCCACACACATTGTGGTACTGGTGCTAATTATGTGTGTGTGTGGGCAACATTTCTCCAATGCTGTGCAA
This sequence comes from Nerophis lumbriciformis, assembly GCF_033978685.3. Taxonomy (NCBI): domain Eukaryota; kingdom Metazoa; phylum Chordata; class Actinopteri; order Syngnathiformes; family Syngnathidae; genus Nerophis; species Nerophis lumbriciformis. The sequence continues at coordinate 60,028,147 of NC_084549.2, read as the reverse complement.
GCAGAAAGCCACGTAAGATACACGCTGAATGCTCCAATCAAACATGTAACACATGTTCTTTTCGTCTATATTGTAGTATTTTTATACAATTTTAGTTAGTGTCAAAGGTGAAACATTGTGTATTGGAAGTGTGTTGGCCAAAATCTAGCCTTAATGCTGGAATTTAGATTATTATAAAGGTGCTTTTAATAGGCCCTACTGGGAACACTCTGTTTTATGTGTCTGTAGCTTTATTGCTAATGAGCTGTGTGGGTTTTTCCAAGAAGTGCTATTGTGTACTGCGTCCACATTTTATATACACTGTAACTCTTCCACTTGTCCGACATAATGGATTACATATATCACATACAACTAGGCCTGGGCTGATAGTCAATACATGAATTAAATAAACGATTAATGAAAATGAACTCTAATTTTGTTAGCGTCCATAAATTGTTGTCCAAGTGTGTGTTTCTTCGTCGGTCTTTTTCAAACAGGGTGAAAGAGAGTTCACCTGAGCGCGTTTATTCAACAGCGGAATTGAATAATTGCAGTGAACCCTCTGGTCAGCCATTCACCATCTTTGTCTCTGTGGGCGGAGGCGGGAATGCTAGCTTACACGCACAGGATTCATGGAAACTGACCCTCACTGGCGGCGGCTCGCTGTTTTAAAGAACCGCAAAGTACCAAAAATAAGGAGGGAAAAAATTATTACATTACTGAGATTGCATGATTACAAAGCTAAATGTTTGTTGTGGGAATATTTTGGTCTTGAAACCAGATGAGAAAGATGAGCCCATCAACACAGATAAAAGAGCCAGTAGGCAGAATTACAAAAAAAAAAAGACAATAATACAAACTCGACCTAGTTTTTCAATGCGTCAATATAATAAAACATTAAACATACAATCTGTTAGATAGCTAAAATGTTAAGAGTTAATCAATGATAGTATTATACATTGATTTTTATTAGATTTATAAAAATGCCAGGAGTTAATCAAAAATATACCAGTGTCATACTTGCCAACCCAGACTCCCGAAATTCAGAGCCTCTCCCGAAAACCTCCCGGGACAAATTTTCTCCCGAAATTCCGCTAACCCACAATATAAACAGCGTACCTGCCCAATCACGTTATAACTGTAGAATGAAGGAGGGCGAGTTCTTGGTTTCTTATGTGGGTTTATTGTTGGGAAGTTTTATTAACGTCCTCCCAGCGCGGCAACAACACACAACAACAGCAGTCACGTTTTTGTCTACCGTAAAGCAGTTCGTCTGCCGTAAACAGCAATGTTGTGACACTCTTAAACAGGACAATACTGCCATCTAGTGCATTTGATGAAAGCACTTTTGTGCGTGCCACACATCAATGCATCATCAGAGAGGGTGTTCAGCATGGTTAGAAAAATAGTGACAGAGAATAGAACGAGGATGGACAATTCAACCCTTAACTCAACAATGAGTAGATGAGTGTTATGTGTGTGTATATGTGTAAATAAATGAACACTGAAATTCAAGTATATATATATATATATATATATATATATATATATATATATATATATAATAAAATAAATATACATTTATAGCTAGAATTCACTGAAAGTCAAGTATTTCTTATATATATGTGTATATATATATATATATATATATATATATATATATATATATATATATATATATATATATATATATATATATAAGTATAACCCATTTATCATTTATATATATATATATATATATATATATATGTGTGTGGGGAAAAAAATCACAAGACTATTTCATCTCTACAGGCCTGTTTCATGAGGGGGGTACCCTCAATCGTCAGGAGATTTTTATATATATATATATATATATATATATATATATATATATTTAAATGATAAATGGGTTATACTTGTATAGCGCTTTTCTACCTTCAAGGTACTCAAAGCGCTTTGACAGTATTTCCACATTTACCCATTTACACACACATTCACACATCGATGGCGGGAGCTGCCATGCAAGGCGCTAACCAGCAGCCATCAGGAGCAAGGGGTGAAGTGTCTTGCCCAAGGACACAACGGACGTGACTAGGATGGTAGAAGGTGGGGATTGAACCCCAGTAACCAGCAACCCTCCGATTGCTGGCACGGCCACTCTACCAACTATGTTGAACTATGTTTATATATATATATATATATATATATATATATATATATATATATATATATATATATATATATATATATATATATATATATATATATATATATATATATATATATATATATATATATATATATATATATATATATATATGTTTATATATATATATATATATATATATATATATGTTTATATATATATATATATATATATATATATATATATATATATATGTTTATATATATATATATATATATATATATATATATATATATGTTTATATATATATATGTATGTTTATATATATATATATATATATATGTTTATATATATATATATATATATATATATATATATATATATATATATATATATATATATATATATATATATATATGTTTATATATATATATATGAAATACTTGACTTGGTGAATTCTTGCTGTAAATATACTCCTCACCTCTTAAACACGCCCCCAACCACGCCCGCCACCCCCCGTCCCCCACCTCCCGAAATCGGAGGTCTCAAGGTTGGCAAGTATGCCAGTGTGTATTTTTTGAAACACATCACCACAAAATATTTGTTTCTCTTTGAGAATGTTTGATAGTTTTGGTGTTTTGTTTGTCTGAATGTGAGTGTTAATGGTTGTCTATCTGTGATAGCCGTGTGATGAAGTGACGACTTGTCCAGGGTAGGCCTGCACGATGAATCGAAGTCGAATAGACATCAAGGTTTTTAGTTAATGCGGTAAGAGGCTGATGTTTTTTTTTTTTTCCCTCCGCCGTCACCGGAGTTTGAGTGACAGACATGATTGTTCATATCTCAGCACCTGTGCGTGTTTATTTAACAGTAGAATTACCTGAACTGAGTGACCCATCTTTTCAGACATTTCACAATCTTTGTCTCGGCTAGGACTAGAGCGGGGCTCCGCCGCCAACACTCTCACAGTATAGAGAGTAGGGCTGGGCGATATGGCCTTTTTTTGATATCTCAATATTTTTAGGCCATGTCACGATACACGATATATATCTCAATATTTTGCCTTAGCCTTGAATGAACACTTGATGCATATAATCACAGCAGTGTGATGATTCTATGTGTCTACATTAAAACATTCTTGTTCATACTGCATTAATATATGCTCATTTTAAACTTTCATGCAGAGAGGGAAATCACAACTAAGTTAATTTACCAAAACTGTATTTATTAAACAGTTATTAAGCAGTGGCACAAACATTCATGTCATTTCAAAACAGAAAGTGCAAGATTGTCAGAGACATTTTAAAACAAGCTATTAGTGCACTTTTGTGCATGATGTCACTAAGATGACATATCAAAACAACACTAAATTAAAGTGCACTTTTTGTACAGAATGCCACTACAATAGTTTAAAACAAATAAAGTGCACTTTTGTGCATGATGTCACACAAGATATTTCAATAACTGTCAAATAAAAATGAGCTGCATAATAGGAAATCAAATAGTGTATGTCCTTCGCTATGTGGTAGGTTCCTGCGGTCGTTATCTCCTTCTGTTGTTGACTATTTTTTTCATACGGTGTTGATGTGGAAATGGTTGCCTCGGCATTTTGTTGGTGTGGCACCGAACGGAGATGTTGACATGCGGAGTTTCAACCACCCTTCATTCTCTAGCGGGTGACTTTTCAAATGATGCTACATATTAGCAGTAATGCTACTTTTTGTAGCAACGCTTTTGCCCCACATTTGACAAATTACAGTTGTCTGTTCGACATATTCCCGCTTGAAGCCAAACCACCGCCAGACGATGGACCCCCTGCTGTTTTTCTTGGGAATTAATTCTTTCTTCATTTGTTACCAGATTCACACCTTCTTTCTCTCGTATTACCACTCGCACCACAGCTAACGTTACCCATGCCGCTACCTCTCTGCTCCGCGAGGGCGTATACGTATGTGACGTACGTAAGAAGGTGCGCTTGTTTTATGTCTCTGTGAGAAGGAGAGACAGGAAAGAGTGAGAACAGCCTGTAGTATAATGCCTGCAGCTAAAAGCAACTGCCTGAGAACGTATACTCGAATATCACGATATAGTCATTTTCTATATCGCACAGAGACAAACCCACGATATATCGCCCAGCCCTAATAGAGAGCTTAGCGACTCGCCAGTAAGAAGTGCTGCAAAGTAACACAAATGAGTTAGAATCGGATGGGCTATATAAGCCCATCAACAAAGACGAACGAGCGAGAAAGCCAGGATCACGTGATGGCATTAAAGAAAACGACAACGTCCAACCTAATTTTTCCAACGGGGGAAAAAAGCACTTTTAGGTTGTTGATTATCTAATTAGGTAAAGTTTTTACTTACAGAAATAAGTTTTTTATTTTTTGTTTGTTTATTTTTTTCAATTAACAAATTATATATCTTCTAATTGCAAGACCATGGTAAACAATTCTACAGTAATGAAAAATAAAAGTGTATATCCTTTCAAATGGTTACTTGCATTTATATATATATTATGATAACAATACAAAAATAAACACTGTATAGTTTTTATCAATTATTCAGTTTAAAAGCATGATGTAGACAAAAGGTCTGTGTCTTTCTGTATAAAGCCAAGTATTGTTTTTTTAAAGTAAATTATTGCATATTGTTGTAATGTGTGGCACTTTGAGACAAGAATATGTTGACAGTCTAAAAGTATACTTTTGTGTAAGAATTTGAGTATGCTTTATAATCCGATTAGTCGACTAATTGTTAAGATAGTCGACGACTAGTCCACTATCAAAATAGTCAGTTGCAGCCCTATGTGCAACCCTACTAGGTCAGTCTATTTTACTAAGTACAAACAAAATAAATCGAAATCCGACATCTATTGTTGACTGACGGCTGGCAGAACTCCGGGGTGTATTTTATGAGATGTAGTGAAGCCTGCTTTATTGCGAAGTGGTAAGTGCATACACGGCTCATCTAAAAAGTATATTTTTCATATTAGGAGACCTTTTAAGATTAGTTTTATTTTTTCAATTAAGGGTTCCTAGTAAAATTAACTGATTTTGAAAATAAAGGGATTAAGCACAAGTCAGATTCGGCCTTGGCCGATATTTGATAAGTCAAATAATCGACGATAAATGAAAATGAAAGTCGGTAAGTTTTCCAGCGTCGATAAATCACTTTTTGTCACGTTTAACGTTCTTTGGACAAAATGATCACACAACCAAATGCCACCGCACCAGTGTGGGAATATTTCAGTTTAAACATTTAGAACAAGCCGGTTTGCCGAATGTTCAAACACTTCGCAAACACTTTGCGTTTGGTGAACACGCCAGGTCAGTGTAAACAGTGCAAAGTGTTGTGCGCTCCCAGAAAGTGCGGTTAAATAAATCACCAAAGACATGCAGCCATGTAATACTGTTATAAAAATAGCAATTTTTAAAAAGTGCTGTCATGTCATGTCGGTGTTTTATTTAATAGTTTGTGTATATTTGAGCCCCTCCCCATCCCCTCTTTAATATACTTTATTGCTTTTGGTTGTATTTTTTATTCAAGTAAAAATGTTTGCTGACAAAGTATATTTTAAAGTTATTATTTATCTATTTATTTATTTATTTTTATTTCGAACATGTAAACAAATACAATGTGATACATCATATAATTACATATGGTCATTTCTCTTTACAACATGTTCGAAAATGAGTAGAAAGAACCAAAGCTTATTTTACCCGCCCCCTTTTCCAAGTCATAGCAATTACTAACATATTTGTTCACTTCCTGTTGTGATCTTGGAATCGTAACAACATTTACACTAGAGATGTCCGATAATATCGGACTGCTGATATTATCGGCCGATAAATGCTATAAAATGTAATATCGCAAATTATCGGTATCGGTTTCAAAATTATCAGTATCGGTTTCAAAACTTAAAATTTATGACTTTTTAAAACGCCGCTGTGTACACGGACATAGGGAGAAGTACAGAGCGCCAATAAACCTTAAAGGCACTGTCTTTGCGTGCCGGCCCAGTCACATAACATCTACGGCTTTTCACACACACAAGTGAATGCAAAACATACTTGGTCAACAGTCATACAGGTCACACTGAGGGTGGCCGTATAAACAACTTTAACACTGTTACAAATATGCGCCACACTGTGAACCCACACCAAACAATAATGACAAACATATTTCGGGAGAACATCCGCACCGTAACACAACAGAACAAATACCCAGAACCCCTTGCAGCACTAACTCTTCCGCGACGCTACAATATACACCCCCCGCTACCCCCTAGCCCCCCAAAACTCCGCCCCCCCCCAACCCCGCCCACCTCCTCATGCTCTCTCAGGGAGAGCATCTCCCAAATTCCAAGCTGCTGTTTTGAGGCATGTTTTAAAAAAAAAAAATGCATTGTGACTTCAATAATAAATATGGCAGTGCCATGTTGGCATTTTTTCCCATAACTTTAGTTGATTTATTTTGGAAAACCTTGTTACATTGTTTAATGCATCCAGCAGGGCATCACAACAAAATTAGGCATAATAATGTGTTAATTCCACGACTGTGTATATCGGTATCGGTAATTAAGAGTTGGACAATATCGGATATCGGCAAAAAAGCCATTATCGGACATCTCTAATTTATACCAATGAATACAACCGTTCTCTTAATAGTTAAGCCAGTCATGGTTCACATATGGAATAAATATTTAATTTTCAACGAAGTTCAATTTAATTTGGAGATTTCAACTTTTTCATTCCAATTACAATGTTAAAATACACGAGAAATACAAGTTTATTGCATTTGAAAGGATATGCATGCATTAGTATTATGTATTATTACATCAATGGTTAATTTGGTCTCATAAAAATAATGGCAATAAATGAGGTGGCGACTTGTCCGGGGTGTACCCCGCCTTCCGCCCGATTTTAGCTGAGATAGGCTCCAGCACCCCCCGCGACCCCGAAGGGAATAAGCGGTAGAAAATGGATGGATGGATGGATATCGTTTATCTGCAATAATTCATTGGTCATTATATCATGAAGCAAAATGGGTTATTGGCCCAGGCCTAAGTCAGATGTCGGACTCATGTATTGTTACGCTGCAAATGTTGGACAATTGTTTTTGGGTATTCCCTCTCAGTGGATGACCATGGCGGCTCAGCCATTTTCGGGGTGTGTGTTTGTGTGTGTGTGACTGAGAATGAGAGAATATATTATAAAATTCTGTGATTGTATAACAGCAGTCATAAAGAGTCAAACTCGATACAGAATGACAAAACGAAGACTGCCCCTTCACTTAAGCACATATGATTCAACTCAAGAAAAGCAAAGCGAGAATCGAAGCGTGACACCAAACACACACTCAAAACGGTATCAGCGCGGCCAATCAATTGGACTCATTCAAGTGTGTCTTGTTGCCTCTTCACGGCTGAATGAGTCATCACTCGTCTGTCTGCAGACTGAAGACACTGCTGTGTCTCTCTGCTCTCTTCACTCCCCTGTGGACGTCTCTTTGTGTCTCCTCCCTCCTGCCACGGCTTTGTTATGTACTGTGCTGCGTTGTTGTACTGCTCTGTGTTGTGTTGTTGTCTTCCCCTGCTCTGCGCTCGTCGCCTCAATAGGAGACACGGCTCTTAGCCATCTTGCTAGACAAAACCTCAAACGGGGGTTTTATGCTTTCCAAATGTTGAAAAATGTCCTCGTGTTGACATTTTAAGTCGCATTTAGGCAGGCAATGCACGTCTTTTATCAAAAAGTGTCTTTTTCTGGCTTCTTCCACTGCAAGGTTTCACCTCAGATGCACGCCTCTAATAATAAAGCCCGCAGAACACGGTGTGAAATGTCACGGCCCATCGTTTACCCGCTGTTGGCTAAATACGCAGGCGAGGCCGCAGTCAGGATCCGGGTGTGTTTTTAAGGGCCGTACATATTGTTATGTTGGTGTCAAGGTGGATGTGTTATCAAACACCTTCCAAGTGTCTGATTCCTGAAAGGAAGGGTACGCTTAAGGCATAAACCACGGGTATCATGGCCAATTGCTCAAATCCCTAAGGTTTTAAATCAATTAATCACGATTCAATTTGATTTTACATGTAAATATTGAAAATGTCTCGTCTGTTACAAAATACATTTAGGGTTTCCCCCCAATTGCACAGATAATAATAATAATAATAATAATAATAGTAATGATAATGGATTAGATTTTATATCGCGCTTTTCTATTGTTAAATACTCAAAGCGCTCACAGAGAAGTGGGAACCCATCATTCATTCACACCTGGTTATACCACCGCCACGGTGGGGACGTGGCTAGGGGCGTGGTCTTATGATGTCATCACATTATTTGCTATGGTGCATATATTTTCTTTAAAAAGGCCAAAAAAATTAAACAAATTGATCGTCGGCACGGTGCAGCATTATTAATTATAGCATTTACATATATTTTTCCTACATAATATCATTTAGCTCTATTTTTCAATTGTTGCTGCCTGTTGTACAATGTACCGTGTTGTTGTTGTTGTTGTTGAATGTTTTGTGACAAACAAGTATGTGCTCCAATCACTCTATCACAAAAAAACAAGAGTTGTAGACATTATTGGAAACTCAAGACAGCCATGACATTGTTCTTTACAAGTGTATGCAAACTTTGACCACGACTGTACATACTGGTATCATATGTGTATCTACTAGTGTAGTTCAGTTGTAGTTGTTAAAAAAAAAGAAGAAAAAAGGCCAATACTAATATACGTCAAAATGCCAAATATCGTCGTTGATAATCGGACCAGCCGATAATCAGACCGGCTAATAATCGGTCGATCTCTACACTTGACACTGCTCCCTGTACGAGTACAGCTGCCGTCCTTTCTTCAGCGGGGATATTACAAGACTCTTAGTTACAAATATAATCAAAAATAATAACAATTTCAGTCAGATGTTTACGTTGCATGATCATAATGTATTGTGGTTCACTTGAAGTCCAAGTATTGCCCCACACAGAAAAATGGAAGAAAACAAGGACCACTTTCATGTTCATTAGTCACATAGTTCAACAGCATAACTATAAAAACAACAACCTTTAGCTTTATTTGAATTAGTATGACAAGCTTTACCCATTCATAACATATTGTCTATTTTTAGTTATTAAGTGTAGGTCCAGATCCCTAATCCTTTGCAATCTTTTAATTAAATTGTATTTTTAAATAACCGCAAATATCGCCCTGGTCAGATTTGAAATCGTTGGCCCAAATGGTAACAATACTCTTGGTAATGGAAGTAACGTTGGAAAGAATGTTTAAATCTGCGATAAATTCGTTGACCGTCACGCGCTTTTTATGCAGCCATGCTTGCGCCCTGAGTGAGCAATTCACATTTCCTCTCACAGGATCATCTTTTATTCATGTGCGTTTCATAGAGAAACTCCTTTTCCTCGTCAGTGTTGCTGTGGCCAGATGTAAACACAGCTTCCTATTTATAGAAAATCTGCCCCAGTATCCTGCCAATATGCGGATTTTCCAAGAACTCCTGGCTTTTCAGGAATGCGCCCCGTCTCCATTCCCTGTCCATGTTGACATCGCAGTATGTCAAAGTTGTGCTTAGTGTGATTCAACTTGTGATGGTAGCTGTGAGCGTGCATCCTGTTTAGAGATCTCCTCTATTATTTATGGCTAATATCCTCCGAATATGATGCAACTCAGATGGGGAAAAATCCAATTAGCCTTTCATTTATTGTGATTGATAGCATGCATTTATAGTACCGCAGGTTTCCAAGACTTTTCCCCCGCTAACCTCTCTTTCGCCTCCTCCTTCCTCCAGGCTCGCAATGTAAACACAGGGGAGCTGGCTGCTATCAAAGTCATCAAACTGGAGCCAGGTGAGCATTCGTCTTCCGTCCTACAGTTTTTTGACGGGCAAGATGACTTTTGGGGCTAAAAGCGCTGCGTTTTGTTCCAGGGGAGGACTTTGCCGTCGTCCAGCAGGAGATTTTGATGATGAAGGACTGTAAACACTCCAACATTGTAGCATACTTTGGCAGTTATCTACGGTAAGAATGTAATCCATATTTTTGTGTATGTGGGTGCAAACGCACAAACATTATCAAACACACGCAACAGAGAAAATGCTGGAATCACAAGCAATGCGAGATTAAAGAAATGCACAACAAATGCTTCAATCGCACACACACAAAAAAAAAAAGCTTCAAGTTCACGTAACAAAATGGAACTTAGCCAGTGTATCAGAAAGTTAGCCTGGCTATGGCGCACCAGACCTGAAGGATATCCAACAGACATGTTGGCTTTTTGTGTATTGGACATTGTTGGCATGGAATATTACTCTAATTAATACCTAAAGGCAGTCATGCCGAGTCTGCAATGTCTGACGTCATGCGCACAAAAGGTATTAATACTGTAAAATATTATGTGTTAAAGGGGAACGGCACTTTTTTAAAAATTTTGCCTAGCATTCACAATCTTTTTTTTTTTTTTTTTTAGAATTTTAAAAAGGATTAAAAAAACGCTTAACAGATGCAGCTAATGGGAGCCACCGTTGTAGCTTCAAGGCCCTCTAAAACAACTTCAAAACTTTCATATATATATATATATCTATATATATATATATATATATCAATTCTTCAGCGTATTGATTCCCGTTTCCATAGCAGCGCACGTCCGACTTCTGGCAACAAATATGTGTTCCTACTTCCGGATACAAACGCGCGTGTGTATTTTAATGATGCCCGAATCAATAGCAGACAATGAAGACGCCTATTTTTGAACAAATGAGGATTCACAACCTTATATTTTTGAAGCTGAATATATGGAGGATGAACCACTGCTTGTAGAAGCCAGCACGAAGGAAGGGTGAGACGTTGGAGCAGACAGAAGCCGAGAGAGTGAGGTGAAAGTGACTTTGGAACTTGGAGTCATGCTATTTCGACATAAATGGTGTGCTTACCCAAATAAACCGGAAAAAATGCCCCCGGCCAGTTGTATCAAATGCACAACTGTGAGTCAACATCGAGTGAGTCAGACTTTAATATTGATCATGATACATGCAGCACGTCATGCATTTTATTACAACTACAGTACATACGCTGTCTGGCTAGCTGTGTACAAACAAAACATGAAATGTGGGCTAATATTTTACAGATACTGTAATATGATTGTTTTTGAGTCAGTACAGATTGGTGTCCTATCACAGGGTTCTGCATTACAAACTCAAAAGTGTTTCGTGTTGTCGTAGAAGCTAGTTTATCTCTCGCCGTTGCTAGCTTTTACGTACGATAGAAAACTAGTTCCTCAGTGTTTGCTCGTACAATAACGATGTTGCTACAGCTTGGTTATTATGCAGGTTACGGAACGTAAAAAAAGTATTGGTGACGTTTTTTTCATGCATTTTTAAAGTGATTTTGAGGTACAATTGATTTCTCCCATTAGCTGCATTGCTAGCCACCAAGAACTAGCCGATTTTTATGTTAGAATAAAAAAACAAAAACACTTGTTTTCTTGTCTCGTAAAATTCCAAAAAAAAGTGCAGTTCTCTTTTAAGCCTTTAAGCATGGCTATCTTTCAGGTATGGCGCCTCTGGTAGCCTAGCTAACTTCTTGTTCAGTGAACGTGCAGCATTTTTCTAATGCTGGTCTTTTGGAGGGGTTTGTGTGAGTTTTGGCATTTTCCGTATTTTTTTGCGGTTTCTTTTTTCTCAGTGTTTATGTGATTGCAGCGTTTTCCCGCCGAATGTGTTTGTGGTTTTGGATCATTTCTGTGTTTGGAGTGTTCGGACGTGCTGTGCTGCATGTATTCTTCTGTCAGCCGTTGTGTTAAAAAGGGTAGAGAATAAGATGAAGAAGTTATAAAAAAGCTTGGTACTCGCTGCATCTGAGTGTTGCGTACTTAATGTTGTTTGTCTCCAGGAGGGACAAGTTATGGATCAGCATGGAGTACTGCGGGGGAGGTTCTCTACAGGACATCTACCATGGTGAAACACACACTCTTATATACACACACACCACATTCTGCTCAGCTGTGATTATTGTTTACAAGTTCACAATGTCTGGTTCTTTCTCTCGTCTTCTGTCCGTGTCATCGCCGCAGTAACCGGACCACTGTTAGAGTCTCAGATAGCCTACATGTCACGGGAAACCCTGCAGGTAGAGTACCCTGTATAAAATGTCAACTTACACAGAAAAATGATCATCACTAGGGATGGGTACCGTTCACATTCCAACCGATATGGTACCAATCTTTGGTACTTCTTTGTGTGTGTTAATAAATAAAGTTTTTATAAAAAAAATCTTTTTTATTGCTACATTTAAAAATGAGTTGTTATATATTGTTTTGTTGTCATCATATTATCATTTGCATGTAGATTGCCATTACAATTGCAAGTCCAATACGTTTGATGGCAGTAGTGTAAATTGTTTTTTTGTTGCTCCCTAAAAGGTGTTAATACTCTAAGTATTGTACTAAATACATACCATATGTTTGATTGTATTGTGCATCTTGGTTATAGTTTTCATTAACACATTTGCAGCTGTTGAATTTGCCATGTAAAATCGCTAATGTTAATCAGTAGCATATCAACAGAAAAGCCAATGTATATTAGCACCAAGCTAGCGCATTTTGAGAAAAGTAGAGCATTACTTTACTTACGCTGGAGTGTTTTTTGACTGAATTGATTTGTTGGTATTTAATATTTGCAACAATACGTAGAGGTGCTTTGGCTGCGTCCGCTCTCAGTGCTGCTGGAGTGATCGCCAAGTGTTAAAGTGCAAAGACTGAGTCGGCAATCGGGCGTGGCGTCACGCGAAAACATGCGTTACATGGCACCATTGGATTTTACATGAATCGGTGGATTGGGTACCCATCCCAAATTATCACAGGGCTTTTTACAATGAATTAATTCACACTTATTGATGCCAATATATGACAGTCTTTGTGCAATTGTGTTTTCAGGGTTTATACTATCTTCACAATAAAGGCAAAATGCACAGAGACATCAAGGTGAGCTTCAGGAAACTTTTATATGTTGCAGGTTATAAGACTGATTGCAATGTTTTACAGCAGTTTATTCAGAAGAAGCGCAGAAGTACATGTTAGGTAACACAATGGGCCCAAACCAAGTTGTGGAGACAGTGCACTGTTGTGTCCGCAGTGTCCAAAAAACGGCTGAACTCAGTCACAAAGCAAACGAGGCATGCAGATTGCGCCTCTCAAGTTAATTGGACTTGACGCAAGCTTGTTTTGTGTTGTCCTCTGACGTGCGTTTCTGCCTCCAACAGGGCGCCAACATCCTGCTGACCGACAACGGCTATGTGAAACTAGGTAAAAGGAACTTTCTTTACTTTTTTATTTTTGTCATTCCTTCTCCATTTGTAATCAGCTTTTTCCCCCCTCTGCTCGCTGTTCTGCCAACAGCCGACTTTGGCGTATCAGCGCAGATCACAGCCACTTTGGCCAAGAGGAAGTCGTTCATTGGAACGCCATACTGGTGAGTTGATGATGCACATATGCAGACATATATCATTGAAGGCAGCAGGATGGAGGAATTTGGGCAAAAAGTTGCTGAATGTTGTGTTTTCTAAAACCGTAATGATTTCTAATGCTTTGTGAAAGGGAGGATATGTTTCACTGTCTGCGCTTTCTTGCACAGGATGGCTCCAGAGGTGGCAGCAGTGGAGAGGAAAGGAGGTTACAACCAGCTGTGTGACATCTGGGCTGTGGGCATCACAGCAATAGAGCTTGCCGAACTGCAGCCGCCCATGTTTGAACTCCATCCTATGAGGTGTGTTTGTGTGTGTGTGTGTGTGTGTGTGTGTAGATAAAACACCTCAGTTTAAAACATTGAGTATATTGCTGTGAGTTAATGTGGATTGTCTTTAGATGATACAAAGAAGAAACTCCCATTTGCCATCAATTTATTTTATTTTCATCTCCCCTCCGTCCACAGGGCTCTTTTCTTAATGACAAAGAGTAATTTCCAGCCGCCAAAGTTAAAAGACAAGGCAAAGTGGTAAGGTGTTCCTATTTATTTATGGCTGTGTCCACAGGAAGACAAACATTTAAGAAGTAACAGGTCCTCCTCCATCCACATAAAAACACATTCATTGGATGTCATGTACAAACCCCGTTACCATATGAGTTGGGAAATTGTGTTAGATGTAAATATAAACGGAATACAATGATTTGCAAATCATTTTCAACCCATATTCAGTTGAATATGCTACAAAGACAACATATTTGATGTTCAAACTGATAAACTTTTTTTTGTTGTTGCAAATAATCATTAACTTTAGAATTTGATGCCAGCAACACGTGACAAAGAAGTTGGGAAAGGTGGCAATAAATACTGATAAAGTTGAGGAATGCTCATTAAACACTTATTTAGAACATCCCACAGGTGAACAGGCAAATTGGGAACAGGTGGGTGCCATGATTGGGTATTAAAGTAGATTCCATGAAATGCTCAGTCATTCACAAACAAGGATGGGGCGAGGGTCACCACTTTGTCAACAAATGCGTGAGCAAATTGTTGAACAATTTAAGAAAAAATCTTTCTCAACCAGATATTGCAAGTAATATAGGGATTTCACCATCTACGGTCCGTAATATCATCAAAGGGTTCAGAGAATCTGGAGAAATCACTGCACGTAAGCAGCTAAGCCCGTGAGCTTCGATCCCTCAGGCTGTACTGCCTCAACAAGCGACATCAGTGTGTAAAGGATATCACCACATGGGCTAAGGAACACTTCAGAAACCCACTGTCAGTAACTACAGTTGGTCGCTACATCTGTAAGTGCAAGTTAAAACGCTCCTATGCAAGGCGAAAACCGTTTATCAACAACACCCAGAAAGGCCGTCGGCTTCGCTGGGCCTGAGCTCATCTAAGATGGACTGATACAAAGTGGAAAAGTGTTCTGTGGTCTGACGAGTCCACATTTCAAATTGTTTTTGGAAACTGTGGACGTCGTGTCCTCCGGACCAAAGAGGAAAAGAACCATCCGGATTGTTATAGGCGCAAAGTTGAAAAGCCAGCATCTGTGATGGTGTAGGGGTGTATTAGTGCCCAAGACATGGGTAACTTACACATCTGTGAAGGCGCCATTAATTCTGAAAGGTACATACAGGTTTTGGAGCAACATATGTTGCCATCCAAGCAACGTTACCATGGACGCCCCTGCTTATTTCAGCAAGACAATGCCAAGCCACGTGTTACATCAAAGTGGCTTCATAGTAAAAGAGTGCGGGTACTAGACTGGCCTGCCTGTAGTCCAGACCTGTCTCCCATTGAAAATGTGTGGCGCATTATGAAGCCTAAAATACCACAACGGAGACCCCCGGACTGTTGAACCTGAGAAGCTTAAAAAAATGTGTCTCCTCAGTTCCCAAACGTTTACTGAGTGTTGTTAAAAGGAAAGGCCATGAAACACAGTGGTGAACATGCCCTTTCCCAACTACTTTGGCACATGTTGCAGCCATGAAATCCTAAGTTAATTATTATTTGCACAAAAAAAATAAAGTTTATGAGTTTGAACATCAAATATCTTGTCTTTGTAGTGCATTCAACTGAATATGGGTTGAAAATGATTTGCAAATCATTGTATTCCGTTTATATTTACATCTAACACAATTTCCCAACTCATATGGAAACGGGGTTTGTACATTTGGTTGCACCCCCTTTTCTTTGCGAGGATTTTGAGTCATTCTACATCTAAATGGTGATATATGAACATTCTAGCAGTTGGCATCCTAGTGACAGAAGAGACTGTACAGTAAGTGACGTTTTATTATGTTTGTTGGCTCTCATAAAGTTTGCAATGAGTAGTAATCAGTGATGTATTGGGAAGAAAAACAAAGATCGTGATGCGTTTTTGAAATTTTGTGCGTTAGGCTTTGGATCGCATCACCAGTGCATTCGTGCATCTGGAATGACTCAACTGAAAAAGAAATGCACAATGAAAGAAGTCTTTTTATGTAGGAGATATATTGTCGTAATGTATTTCTCAAAAAAAAAAAACGAACAACATAAACAAAAAACGCCAGCAGACACCGAAACGCATCAATTGCATTTATTTTAATCAGCCCCTTAAGTCATCCAGCACCTATAAAATTATAAAAGGACATTTCTGAATAGGCGATATGTATAATATTTTTTATTTGTGTTTGTCTAAGATGTTGTCACACACATGTAGGACGGATGATTGTCTGTCCATCTTCTAACTGTGCAGGGCGAGCGCCGAACCTGCAGCCGTGTTTGGAACTATCAGTTTACACATGCTAAATAAAAAGCAAGATAATAATACTGTAATATTAAAAATGTTTTATATTTGTATCCAAAAACAACGCAAAGACTCCTACTTGCAGCATATGTCGATTTCAGTGCATCTAATTTTATTATTCTCACCTCTGAAAGTGTAGGAAACGTCTCTTCAGAATTCTTGTGCTCCCTCTCTCAATACAGTTTAAAATTGGACATCTATAACTTTTTTTTGGAATACATTTTTTTAATTTAGATGTAACTGTAGTTTGTGCACACATGGGGTTAGACTCAAAGACTCAAACAAAAGTGGATTTGGGGCCGCTTCTTTAGCAGCAAGCATCTTCTTAGGCTTTCTAAACACCGTCTTAGCAATGCTGGCGTTTCAAGTGGCTAATAAGGCTTGATGTGTAGAAGCGCCATGTTTTTTTTCCCCCTTGTTGCGGAATGTTTGCAGAATTGGGTGCAAATACCGCGTGACAAGATTTGCTCTGAAGGAGTGGCCGATTCCCACATGCTCGACACCATGTTTGTTTACGGGCAACTTAATTTGCTCATGCTAACCCACCGACAGCTTAGTATCGGTAATCTTGCCTTATCATAGTTGATTTTAATGTTATTGGAATAATCAATATGACGTCATTATTTCTTATATCGGTCCGATAAATATATTTATAGTGCACCATTTAAGTTAATGACTTAATTACTCATGTTCTGTTGTCATACCAAAGACTATAAAAATGGGACTCATTACCTCCCTGCTTGGCACTCAGCATCAAGGGTTGGAATTGGGGGTTAAATCACCAAAAATTATTCCCGGGCGCGGCCACCACTGCTGCTCACTGCTCCCCTCACCTCCCAGGGGGTGATCAAGGGTGATGGGTCAAATGCAGAGAATAATTTCGCCACACCTCGTGTGTGTGACAATCATTGGTACTTTAACTTTTAACTTTATACAAGGTATAAAAAAGAAGGGGTATTGTCGCATATTTCTTGCGACACAACCCAAAAATCTATGTTTCTGAAGCCTAATTGTTTTTTAAATCTTCTCCCTGACGGCAGTTTTCTCAAAAGCTACATTTTTAGAGCCAAAACATGTGTTTTTTTGTGTGGACGAAAGGCCAAAACTATATACTATTTGAAATATCTGTGTTTGTGTGGATACGTTTTTCTTTCCAATCCATTGAAGACGTCACTCAGTTTTGTTCTTGTGTTCGGTACTCATGTTTCATCTCTGCACCGCACCACAGGACAGACAACTTTCACCATTTTGTAAAAGTAGCCCTGACCAAGAACACAAAGAAGAGGCCCACAGCGGAGAAGCTGCTACAGGTAAGCAAGATAACCAGGTCGAGCCGTTGCTACTTCCATAAACCGGGGGTTTATATGAATAAACTGTAGCCCAGGGAGGCAAATAATAGCATCCAGTCACTTCTCTCTTGTAAATATGATGTTTCTTGTCTGGTGATTTTTAACGTAGTCTCTGACATAATAAAGTTTTTTTTAATGCCTTTATGCTGTACAGAATGACTGTATGGCCTAAAATCCATATTGCAATGTATCACAATATATGGCATATAAATGAATTAAGATAGAACTATTTTGAAACAGGTTACTCCTTCCCTGGCTGCTGACTTTGGTGATAACATTTTGCTTTATTTCCGGTTTTCTGCCTCAGCGTGGCATCTCTGTGTAGTTATTTTATTATTTGTCTCTCGACTCTTGTTAATCTACTTCTTAATTTCCTGTTCATAACGGATTACTCTCCTCTGGAACTCAGTTCCTGCTACACTTTTGTTAATACCATATTTTCAGGGCTATAGAGTGCACAGTATTTAAGCCGCACCCACCAAATTTAAAAATAAATACATAGTTTTACATATATTAGCCACACCAGACTGTAAGCCGCAAATATATACTAGTACGAAAGCTTTTCTACATGTTTATTTACATGCCTCAGTGTTTTCAAACAGCTGATCAAACAAAACCGAAGTAATTTTCATGGACCCACGAGCTGTGGAAGCTAGCTCTCCAATCAGCTTATCAGACTCAATAACTCCATGGTGACGTTTTGGCAAATTTACGAAACTGAAACAATACAAAAAATGCCATTGGAAGTTAATAATACTAAAACAGACACTTATAAACATGTTTGCATATTCGCTAATGCTAACGACGCTAGCTTGATTACGTTACGAGGGCACGTACAATTATGCATGAAAACACTCCTATAGACATCACACATGGAACTGTTTAGTAATATGAATTGTTTTAGTTGTATTGTGAAACTTACAAACGGCGTGATGAATGAAGAATCCTTTCGAGCAGAAACGCTATGTGCGGTTATACTTCCGGTTCAAGGCACGAAACAGGAAGTACATTGGCAACCCGCAGCACCTGCAATGAGTGAACCTGTCCAAAAGATGGCGCCATATCACAAAAATCACTTTTCAGTGTCTTTGTTAAGCAACCTAAATCTCCCCCATGTTCTGTACATCATTGTCCAAGTTGCATTTGAGTCATCTTCCTCTTTAAGCCCATAAGCCATTTACCCAAAGTGACATTTAAAAAAAAAAACATTGTATTACTACCATGTTGGCAAAATACCAATCTCAATGCTGTAGAATGCATTATTATTTAAAGTCAGCAATTGTCTTAAAAGAAGATTCATGATGGTAAGCTATTAAAGTAGCTACAACTGCCACCTGGGGTAGACTGACGGTTTTACAGGTGCCACCCCTGCAAAAATAAGTGAATGTTCTCTTTATCCAATATTAAGTATTATTCTAACTTGACCTTTTTTGTAACACAATTATTGAATGGAGTTTACTTTTATAGTTATTTCCCCGTATTTCTACACAATAACTTAGATATGTGGGATCTGAGCCGAGGATGTCGTTGTGGCTTGTGCAGCCCTTTGAGACACTTGTGATTTAGGGCCATATAAGTAAACATTGATTGATTGATTGATTGATATGGTAACACTAGCGAGCAATAGAGAGTATGGAGAGATTTTTGGTCTAGAACATATTTAGCTTTGTTCATTATTGATGTATTTCTGCCACCTTGTATTGTGTAGTTTTATATGAAGTGGTGGTGAGTCGCATCCAAGCGTGTGAGTATGAGTACTGTATGCCCTAAACTATAAGCATGACTTCCTGTCTTCGCAGCACCCATTCGTGTCTCAGCCCCTGAGCAGGACGCTGGCTAAAGAGCTGCTGGACCGAGCCAAAAACCCCGACCACAACAACTACAACGACTTTGATGACGACGACCCCGAGCCAGAGGTAACCTTCGAGCTTGTACTTAATTCCAACATGATGACTATAACAATCTTGTTCCTCAATGTCGCTTCTCATCCACCCATCTCATTTATTCCTCATTTGTTAATTCTCACGCCATTCTCCCACCAGCTTCAACTCTACCACTTGGTCGTCCCGCTCCTTCATTTGCACTCCCTCACTATGTTTTTGCTCTCTTTTTTCCTCCATCTCTCCATCTTCCTCCTTGCAGCACTGCCTCTTCTCCACCTCTCTTCTCTCCTCTTCAACTTTTCTCTCCTCTCTTCTGTCCTTCTGTTCTTCTGTCTGCTTCCCCAACCACCCTCTACCCTCCTCTCCCTCCTCCACAGTTTAAGTACAGGGGTCATTTCCTACCCATAAGCCCCGGTGCTCGACGCGCACCCCGTTTCCCCGCCCGTAGGAAGGTACCACGCCGGGCTGCCGTGTCTGCAGTGGAGTCTTGTTTTAACAAACCGTGTGACTTGGATGATCGGCCTTGTTTGATTTCATGTTTGCATACTGATGTCATAGAAACCAATGCCTCTAGCTCAGTGTTTCTTAATTATTTTTTTGTCGTGCTTGCTCAACCGCAGAGAGTACCGTATTTTCTGGACTAGAGCACACATCGTATATATTCACTAAATTTGAAAAAAAACGAACTATTTTTCCATACATTAGCCGCACCGGACGATAAGGCTATAAGCAGATATATACGTTGTGGAAGAAGTTATTTGCACAAAAATATTTTGTAAATATTTATTTACATACCTTAATTGTTTCCAAACACTGTCTGTAACATGGCAGTAAAACGGCTGATCCAACAAAACAGAAATCATTGTCATGGACTCACTAGCTGCGGATGCTAGCTCTCCAATCAGCTAAACAGACTCAATAACTCCACGGTGATATTTTGGTGAATTTACTGAGGGATTTGTGAAACTGAAACAATACAAAAAGAATGCCATTGTAAGTTAATAATACTAACACAGACACTTGTAAACGTGTTAGCATATTAGCTAATGCTAATGAAGCTAGCTTCATTACATTATGACAGCACTTGCAAATATGCATAAAACACTCCTACAGACATCACACATGGGACGGTTTAGTAAGTATTAATTGTTGTATTTTCTATAGTAATACTTACAAACGTTGCTTGTCCTAATGAATTAAGAATTAATACGAGTAAAACTTTATGGACGGCTAGAAGACGGAACGGCACTTCTACTTCCGTTTTTAAAGCACTAAATGGAAGGACACTTGAGGACCTGCAGTGAGCAAACTCGTCCAAAAGATGGCGCCATAGCACAAGCAATAACAACTTTTCAGGGTGTTTGCTTGTTTTTTGTTAACTCTTTGCATTATTGCCATCAGCGAAGAAAAAATCAGAAATTAGCAGCACCGTTTTATAAGCCGCAGGGTTCAAAGTGTAGAAAAAAGTAGCGGCTTATAGTCCGGAATTTATGCTACTAGAAGTCTGTTAGTGGTATGATATTTTTGCACACACTTTAAAATGTATCCAACCATTGCATTCTTAACTGATTCTAGAGAAACTTGATACATTCATTTTTTTGGGCGTTTGATGCTGGTTTGTTCTTGTTGAATGCTTTTATAAGCATTGTGTGTGTTTGCTGTGTTTATTAGTGGCTTTGAGATGAAGATCAGCCGCGGTAGTAGAAATAATTGTACTTAAAAAATAATAATGATGAATTCAAAAGACAATCATGAGGAGAGTGTCTTGTCTGTTTTCCCCACTCAGGTTTTAAACGGCCATTTTTATGCATGAATCCTTTAAAAAATGATTAACACATATTGAGCACATGGTGTAGACTCTCTTGTTTGATGACCTTCTTGCTGTGTGCGGCTGGTTGTTTTGCTGTGTCATCGAAGATTCCACTCGCAGGAAACAGCGATCAGATTACGTTTTGTTTTTCACCTTCTGTAATCTTCTCGAGTGGCCTGCAGTGCGTCGTCGGTGTGCATCATTTGAGCAGATATTTGACCGTGTCTCCATCTCTTCGTCCCTAAAGTCTCCGGTGGCTGTCCCTCATCGGATCCGTTCCACCAGCAGAAGCACCAGAGAAGGAAAGACGCTCTCTGAGATCAACTGTGAGTCCTTGCACGATATGTATGTATGTATGTATGTATGCATGTATTTATTTATTTATTTCCTGAAAGAATCAATAAAGCACTATCTATCTATCTATCTATCTATCTATCTATCTATCTATCTATCTATCTATCTATCTATCTATCTATCTATCTATCTATCTATCAGTCGCCGCACACACAATTCCATGTTGACGTCCATGTTTTTTGTTTCTTTCCCTCAGTCGGTCAGGTGAAGTTTGACCCCCCGCTGAGGAAGGAGACAGAGCCCCATCATGAACCGGTTAGTGACTTATTCGTTCTTTGCATGTGTGCAGTTATGTTAGTGTGGTTGTCACATGACCAGTACCAGCATGGCCAGTCCTCACCTACTGTATGTTGAGCCCAAAAAGAACCAGCCCACCCACTTACAGTTCATGCTTCGGCCACTCTATTACATTATTTTTGGATTTTTACACCACAGCAATGTTTGCAAGTATCTTCAGCGGCTATTAAAAGTATCTGCTGTAGATTAATTGCAGGGACGGTGGGGTGGGTGGTTAATATTGAATGGGTCTTGTACACAGGAACTTTGTTTGGTTTGTGATCAGAACTACAACAATACTAAGGGAATTACCTGTCAGGTTTTTGAGTGCACCCTGGGTTCTCGACACATGCAGGAGGTATTAACTGATGTATAAATGCTTATCCTTGGAGGTTTGGCCTTGACTGGTGTGGAATTGGGTTTTTGTGAACTTCTAAAATATGTCACTGGCATTGCGGGGATGATTACTCATTTTTGGCTGTATGTGTGTGTTGCGTAGGATCTGAAGCAGATAAGCGTATTATTTGCAAGTGGACAATGGCACCAGCTTCATTTACACAATCACAGTCTTCCACCACCTCACACCTTCTCTGTCCTCACTTGGCACTCTCCGGTCTTTTCCGGTCCTTCACTTTCACGTCTGCAGAACGTTGAAAGTAGGGCTGCACGATTTTGAGAAAAAAAACCTATTTGCGATTTTTATATTTTATACCTACACGTGCATAAAACTGTGAAAATAACAAGTGAAGGAAGACATGTTACTTTTAGACTGTCGTTCAACATACTGCATTCTTGTGTCAAGGTACCACACATTCGAACAATATGCAATCATTTACTTTAAAAATATTTATCTTTATGCAAACTCAGTGCTTTGTCTACATCAGGGGTCCCCAAACTTTTTGACTCGGGGGCCGCATTGGGTTAAAAAAATTTGGCCTGGGGCTGGGCTGTATATATATATATATATATATATATATATATATATATATATATATATATATATATATATACATATACATATACATATACATATACATATATATATATATACATACATACATTGTCTTTATATTCCAGCGAGTTAATCCGTTTTGTCATTTAACATCAATTAACATTATTGTTCATCAACATTTAACATTGTCACGTTATCGATGGGAAAATTCATTTTTAGACAATATGATTTGCCTGAGCGGCTAGGAGACACAGAGTAACAAGCGGTAGAAAATGGATGAGAAAGGAAAGATAAAAAAAATGAAATAAAAAAATACACATTTTTTACTTGGGACTTCCCGTGGGCCGGATTTTGGATGCGGGGGGGCCGGATCCGGCCCGCGGGCCATAGTTTGGGGACCCCTGGTCTACATCATGCTCTTAAACTGAATAAATATCTGATTAAAAATTATACAGTGATTATTATATATATATTATATACTAATAATGCAAGTAACGATTTAAAAGGATATAAACTAGTATTTTTCATTACTGTAGAAATGTTTACCATTGTACTGTAATTGGAAGGTACATAACTTTTATCATCCTAAAAAAATTTACAAAAAAATAAAACAGACTAATTTCTCAAAGCAAAACATTTACTTGTATAAATGTCGAACATCTTAAAGTGCATTTTTTTCCGAGTTGGAAAAAACCAGGTCAGTTGTTGTTTTGTTTCCATCACGTGATTAAGCATTGTCGCTCGTTTGTCCGTGTTGATGGGCTCTTATTGCCCATTCAATTTTGAAGCTGAAATACTACCACAAAGGGACATTTGGCTTTGTAGTCATATTTTTTTCCTCCTAACTTTTGTTACTTTGTGACGCTATTCACTGCCGAGTCGCGAGTAGCGAGGCAGTCTGTGCTTCCTGTGCATGCAAAGCTGGCGCCTCGCGCTCCGCCCACCAAGCCAAAGATTGTGAATGACTGAAGAAAGGGATCACTGCGTTCAGTTATACCTATTGTTAAATAAACACGCTCAGGTGCGGAGAGCGATGCAAAGAGTGAGACCTCTTTCTCCCTGTTTGAAGTGAGAGACGAAAAACGCAAGACTCATCAATCATGATTGGCGAACATGTCACTGAAATGCCGGTGACAGCATGGCGAAACCCACTCCCACCAAAAAAAAAAACTTCAGCCTCCGGTTGTTTATCAAACTACTTAAAACCTGGATGTCGATTTGATGTCGATTAATCGTGCAGCCCCAATTGAAAGGATTGTATCAGCACCGTCTGACATCCCATGTTGCTTTTTTCATTTCTTTGAAACCACCAGTGAAATTCGTTATTGCATTCACTTTTCACCAATTTATCCAAAGGAACAATATAATCCCCCAATTTGTTGCTGACCCGCACATTTCAGAGCAATACGGCCGTGTGTAAGTTTCACAGCGTTTTGTTTTCATGTCAATACTTTTGCCACAAATAACTAACAATGCCTCTTTGTACTGAGGATGCTATGACAATGTTTATTAGTGACCTCCCCTCTTATAGATGCCATGCTTTGATGTACTCAAACACTCAAATTAAGGATGCACGATAAATACCGGACCGATTTTGACGTCACACTGATAATTATACATTTTTTCTACATTTAAAACACTTCCTTGTGGTCTACATAACATGTAATAGTGGTTCATTGGTCAAAATGTTGCGCAGATTATGTTTTGCAGACCGTCTTCAAAATGCTTTCTGACCGTGCCTCCACTTCGACTGCTTCTACTCCCCGTCATCCATGTTGTAATTTTTAGCACTTCTATAGTATATGGAGTCTATTGACAAATATAAGTTTTAACTATATTCTACTTTGTAATATAAATGGCTTTGGAGGATGCATGTGCATGCATGAGTCAGTCTGCCCCACAACAAGAGGATAGAGGAAAAGAAGGAGCTTATTTGACAACATTGTCAGACTATCGCAAAGCTTTGTGGATAAAACTTGACCGTATGTGAAGATATCCGCTGATGTCACCAATTGGAAAATCTCACAAATTTGTCTCGTTTGGAGGAAGTATGAAGGAAGGCAAGATTTTTTTATAAATATCTACGCCATGCCTCCATGGTTTGATTTCAAATTTTGGGAACTTATGCAGATCCCAAATACACAATAGATAATAACAAATAGATAAGAAAAGTTGGTTTTGCATTATAGGTCTCTTTTAAAAAGTAGCTCTTATAACCCATTTAAAAAAACAGCAAGGCTCCAATGAGGCAAGATTACCCGTACTGTAGGTGGGTTAAGGTGAGCGAATCAAGCACTCTTTTTCCACTATGTGCATAATGTAAACCTAATGTAAACCCCAAAGCTCATTGTAAACAAAGGAAGACATTCCGCATGATGGTAAATGGTAATGGGGTTATACTTGTATAGCGCTTTTCTACCTTCAAGGTACTCAAAGCCCTAAGGTGCAAGGGTAACAACGGACGTGATTAGGATGGCGCAAGCTGGGGATCGAACCAGAAACCCTCAAGTTGCGGGAACGGCCGCTCTATCAACCGAGCCACGGCATCTCTGTAATATTTTGTACCAAATGTTCAGCAAACATTCTGCGAGGAGGGAAGAAAAAAAACACAGATCTTCAACACATCAAACCTTATCAACCAGCTGAAAAACCAGTGTAGCGGCTCTGTGTTGTGTTTATAGGTCTTCCCATCTGGCATCGCTACGAATGTGTTTTGAAAAGAAGCTGCCCTAAAGTCAGCAGCAAAGAAAGTCACGTCCTATTGCCACAATGTGTGAAAAGTACAAATCGTTTACCAGAGACCACCTTAGTGCTAAAGCAATCTAATGTCATCATGTAAATGATGGCATGGAACGACAAGCCCTTTACTGTCTACGGACTTTTGTTGGGACAAATCTCCAGGTACACGTTGTCAAATCCACCTTTTGTCTGTCAAGTCTTTCTGAACTCCACGTGTGCACAAATTACACTTAAATCTAAATCAATAGATATCGTGCATCCCGCAAAATCAACAATCACTGCACCCCAGAAGGGGAAAATAACAGTTGGTGCTGAGAGGGTATCGCCTTTGTCTAGCGGCAGACGTCATTATCGCAGCAAACAACTTCAGCACAACAGAGGTGATCTCTGTGTTTAACATTTAGCAAAAAAGCGCTGCATTTCAGTACTGACCCAAAAGAAAAAAAACTAAATTAAAGACCTAACCTACAAAGAGACGCCTGCTACTCTCTGCAGGTTACTACATGAGGAAATACTGTCCTATTTTACTGGCATGGTAAAGACCACGGTATGAAGAAATACTCGAGTCCTCTATTTCTGACATTGCAGTGTCACTAGAGGAAGAAGTACAAAGTCACTACTTCTAATGTTTGTATTTTCAAACCTACAGCAGGTGGTTACTGGATTCATCTCCGCCTCCTCCACTCATCCTAAAATGTATCCTCTCTCTCATTCTTGCTGATCCACAGACTCCAGGGCCCATTTAGGCCTTTGTCCATTCCTCCCCCCCTTAAACGTCGCCATTGTCTGTCTTGCATCGATGCCCCTTTTGCCCATCCCCTCTACCCTTGTCCCCTTCTATCGTCCAAGGTTGATGTATTAACTGAGGTCTCTCTCGCTTTGTCTTGCTGACCAGTGTGATTCTGAGCCATATCTGGACTGTGTTGAGGAGCTCTACTATACCGCGAGATCTAATCTGGTAGTACTCTCTCGTCTCTCTCCTTCCAACCACCTGCTGTGTTTTTTTTCTTTTCTTCTTTCATTGTATCTAACTTCTTCTCTGCCATTTCTAACCTGGCCCCCCGACAGGCTTTCCCGCCTTTTGACCTTCCTTTTCTCTCCTTTCATTTCCAGCGTGCGTCCTCTGTGTTCATTTCAGGAGATTGGTGTCATGTTCTGCTACTGCTCACGTGTTCGACTTTCTCTCTCCCCTCCCACCTCCCAGCCTCATTAACTGTTGCTGCTGTCTTTTTCATGCCTTCAGATGTTTGTACAATCACACAAAAAGCACTCAAACACATCAGTTGTGACACACTAAAGCAGCAAAGTTCAGAGGTGTGTAGTGTAGTGTCTCAAGGGCAGGAAGATACCCCTAAAAGCAGGTGTTTTCAACTACCGTATTTTTCAGAGTATAAGTCGCACCGGAGTATAAGTCGCACCTGACGAAAATGCATAATAAAAAAGGAAAAAAACATATATAAGTCGCACTGGAGCCCGGCCAAACTATGAAAAAAACTGCGACTTATAGTCCGAAAAATACGGTAAATTGTTATGAGGGCGGCCGGACTTCTCCCTTCACTACTGTTATTATTTTAAATATTCCGGAGAACCAGCTTCTTCTGCAGTATATGTTTGATTTTGGTCTGTTTATTTTGTTACATGAGCGCTCTGTTGTTTTTAAGGACATGCTGCAAAAAAGATAGATCATCTGTATGACAGCACTCTAGTGTTTCTAAGAATATGCTACAAAAATGTGACCCTCTCACAAGATTTGTTTTCCAACTGAACTTGCGGCACACTGGTTGAATAGCCCAAATGATAAAAAAAAACAACTGAGAACCTAAAATAAAACCTTGAAGGACACAACTAGTATAACTAAATAAGTTGAACAAATTACTATTGAGTGCATCTAAAGTAAAAAAGCTACAGCAACACCTTAGTTATTGTAAATTCCGGACTATAAGCCCCTACTTTATGGATTTTTCTTTGCTGACGGCCATAAGACAAAATGGTTGTTTTTTTTTTAAAACAAGCAAATACACTGACAAGGTGTTTCGTTGTATGTGCTATGGCGCCATCTTTTGGACAAATTTGTTCACTCCTTCTATTTTACTGCTTTCAACCGGGAGTAGAGTGCCGTTCAGTCTTCTAGTCGTCCATAGCGTTTTTACTTGTTTGGATTCTTCATTGATAACTCCAAGCAACGTTTGTAAGTTTTACAATATAACTAAAACAGTTCGTACTTACTAAATTGTCTCATGTGTGATGTCTGTAGGAGTGTTTTCTTGCATATATGTACATGCTATTGTAATGTAATGAAGCTAGGGTCGTTAGCATTAGCTAATATGCTAACACGTTTACGACTGTCTGTGTTGGTATTATTAACCAACAGCGGCATTCTTTTTTTACTGTTTCAGTTTCACAAATTCTCCAGTAAATTCCCCAAAACGTCAGCGCAGAGTTGTTGAGTCTCCTTAGCTGATTAGAGAGCTATCTATCCATGACGATGACTCCTGTTTTGTTTGATCAGCCATTTTACTACCGTGTTACAGGCACCGTTTGGAAACAATTATGGTATGTAAATAAATATTTACAAAATCTTTCTGTGTAAATATTTACTTCACAACGTATATACTGTATGTGCGGCTTATAGTACGGTGCGCCTAATATATGGGAAACTGTTTATTTTCCCTAAAATTCAGTGGTTGTGGCTTTAATACCGGTGTGCTCTATAGTCTGGAAATTACGGTACATACATCTGCTAAAGGTTTTTTGCATATATGTAAATGTAAAGTTTGGACCCCAATGTTCTATGTCTAACTATCAATGCAAGAATCTGCCAATGTGTTTACAGTGGTCCAAGTTCCTCCATACAACAGAGGCACTGTAGTGTTTTAGGAATCACTGCAGAAATATTTGTCTCCTAAGTTTTGAACTGAACTCGGGGGGGCCTATGTGGTGTCATTCTGGGGCCGGATTTGGCCCTCGGGCCGCCATTTAAATAGGCCTGCCCCAGAGTGATGCAGGCACTGTTTTGCTGTCTTTTGGGTGGTTATTTTTTCCTCTGCTTTCTCTTTCTGTACACTGCTGCTCTTATGTTGCGCTCTAACCTTTCGTACAGTAGATGAAGAAAGCAAGTGTCATGCTTGCGCTTTCTCTCGTTTGTTTCTCTCCTTCTTGCACACTTGTTGCATTATGTCACTTTTAAAGATGTGTTTTTCCTGACACGTTGCTGCTTACACATTGTGGCTTCACTTAGTGGTGTTTTTTTCTTTCTCATGGGCACCATCATGGTCCATTATCATTTTTGACCAGGATTTGCTGAATTACTAAAACAAACACATACACGGTAGTTGTAGAATTCACACCGGAACGCCACAGCTAGTGGCGCCATGACAACTACGTTAGGAAGCACAGATGACAAAGACGAAGACAGAGAGCTTATAATTGTGTTTATTTTTCTATAACGGCGGGCAACATGTGATTAGTGGATGTGGGAATGAGCTCAGGAAGGAAATGTCTTCCACAGCACCAGGATAGAAGGATGGGACGCCATCACCGTCGGTGGTGCCGCTCACAGGACCACAGAAAGGCGTGTCCGCATCCCGGACGCTGAAATGTTAAAGCAAAACCACGAAGGCTGCGTTTATAACAACAAAAGTTGTTGTTTGTGTCTGCTAAAAGTTGTGTTTTCTGACACTGCACATACATTCCTGAAGAGTGATTGCTGGAGTGAAAAGTCAGCCAAAACTCCACAAACACACAAACATGTTTTACTCACGCTCAACAATTCTCCAGTAAAAAAACAACAACAATTTTCTCCAATTAAAAAAGCGATTTGCAAGTTAAAAAACAATTCTCCAGGTATAAAAACGGTTCGCAAGTAAAAAAAAAAAAGTTCTGCAAGTTTAAAAAAAAACAACATAATTTGCGCATGGTGCCGTCCTCCAAAAATGGTAAATGGGTTATATAGCGCTTTTCTACCTTCAAGGTACTCAAAGCGCTTTGACACTATTTCCACCCATTCAAACACACATTCACACACTGACACTGAGCTGCTATGCGAGGCGCTAACCACGACCCATCAGGAGCAAGGGTGAAGTGTCTTGCTCAAGGACACAACAGACGTGACGAGGTTGGTAGAAGCTGGGGATCGAACCAGGAACCCTCAGGTTGCTGGCACGGCCACTCTCCCAACCGCTCCACGCCGTCCCCAAAAAATGAAAAGAGGAGAGGGGAAATGATCTCAACCTGGAAGTTAACCTGTCGGTTTCCCCATTTCACCCCACACTTTGCTTCTTCTTCTTCCTTATTTTTGGCGGATGGCACCATATGCCAATAACAGTAGCTCTGACGGCCTTACAGTGACTTAGCAGCACCATATGTCGTTGTAGAGTGCGATTTACGGTTGCTCCAAGTGGATCGCACAGGGTGTAATATTACTGCCAAAAGTTTTAACTTAAAGAAAATATTTTTTATACTTGCAAAAATCGTTTTTTTAATTGAATACGATTTTTATACTTGCAAATCGTTTTTTTACTTGCAGAAAATTGTTTTTATAACTTGCAAATGTTTTTTTACTAGCAAAAATTGTTTTTTTTAACTTGCAAATTGGTAATTTAATTGAAGAAATTTGTTTTTTTAAACTTGTGAGTCGTTGAGCGTGAATAAAACATTTTTGTGTGTTTGTGGAATTTTGGGCAGTAATTTCACTCACTGATTGATGGCGCTGGCTAACCGTTGGGAGTCATGACACGTTTGAGAAGCCACCTTGGGAGAAATCTAGGCTAAAGCGAGTGAAATTGCAATAGGGCTTGGCAGATTTCTATAAACCCCCACCACTAGATGTCACCCTACCCACTGGGCTCTCTTAAAGTCCTGGGCTTAGCACATGTCCAGATGTAAATAAATGGGTGTTAAGTGAAATTGGTATGCCCTCCAACACACACATTTGTTTGCCTAATCTGAAACCCAAATTTTAGCTTTCAGTACACATGTTCAAGTAGTGGGTGGCTGTAAAAACACGGGCCAACGTAATTTGAGGTCACTGCTTAGCTGAGGCAATGCTTGTGGTGACATTTGTGACAGCCACATTTGTAAGGCCACAATGTGAACACTGCACAAAACGCACATCTCTATGAATTCAGCAAATGCTCTGTCAATAAATCAAAAATAATCTCTTGCAGTCATTTGACGGCAGGGGTTCAGTCCTGTCACAATTTCCTCTTGTTTGTTTTTTATATTATAGGGACAATTCAAGTAGAATCAATGAATAATATGTTACAAATTTAGTGATGCCTTCTGTCTTTTTGTAGGACTTGCAGATGGAGTACGGCCACGATTCACCTTGTCTGCTTGGAGGAAACAAGTAAGTCCTTCACTTTCTGTCCTTGAATGTGTCCCAATATTTTTACACCAAGAAAAATTTAATGATATGGAGGACACTAATATTATTTTTTTGCCTGTATCAAATAATGGTAAAAACACTACAGTGTAGGTCAAGCCATGCTAAGCGGTTAAATATATGTTCAAAAACTACCATATTTTCCGGACTATAGAGCACACTATTATATAAGCTGCACCCACTAAATTTTTGTATTTTACCCCCCCCCCCCCCCCCATATTTAAGCTGCACCGGACTAAAAGCCGCAGATATATACGATGCAAAATGAGTTATTTACACAGAAATATTGTGTAAATTCCTTGATTGCTTCCAAACGGGGCAGCACGGTGAGACACTGAGTAGTCCTGGGTTCAATCCCGGACTCGGGATCTTTCTGTGTGGAGTTTGCATGTTCTCCCCGTGACTGCGTGGGTTCCCTCCGGGTACTCCGGCTTCCTCCCACCGCCAAAAACATGCACCTGGGGATAGGTTGATTGGCAACACTAAATTGTCCCTATTGTGTGAATGTGAGTGTGAATGTTGTCTGTCTATCTGTGTTGGCCCTGTGATGAGGTGGCGACTTGTCCAGGGTGTACCCCGCCTTCCGCCCGAATGCAGTTGAGATAGGCTCCAGCACCCCCCGCGATCCCGAAAGGGAAAAGCGGTAGAAAATGGATGGAATTGCTTCCAAACGGTGTCTGTAACGCGGCAGTAAAACGGCTGATCAAACAAAGTAGAAGTCATAATCATGGACAGTTTGGACACACTAGCTCTTGTCATTGGGAGGAGGAGAAACATTTGTTGAGAAAAATAAGCGCTCATTTATTCCCGACACACTCAACCGCGGCCGCCCCGTCCTGATAAACTACGAAGCTGAAACTAGCAAGAACAATCCATACGTCAACGCATATCATCTGCTTGAGTTGTTGTGAACGACATCATCCATGTAACAACAATGATCAAATAGTGGTCACAATTTGAGAGGCGCTCAAGTGTAAAAGCTTTCTCTTCTCATCAAATTAAGAACAGCACAGCACACTTCCCCCTTCACAATAATAGTGCGGCGCGCCACGCCCAGTCTGACTGAGCTAACAAAATTAAGGTTTCAAAAAAGTACCTTGCACAAGCATAATGCACTTAAAGCCCTTATTGATGCATGCTCGAAGACTTCTATGGAAATGCAAGAACCGAGACTCAGATTTCCCTCGCCCGGACGCGGGTCACCGGGGCCCCCCTCCGGAGCCAGGCCCGGAGTTGGGGCACGATGGCGAGCGCCTGGTGGCCGGGCCTGTCCCCATGGGGCCCGGCCGGGCACAGCCCGAAGAGGCAACGTGGGTCCCCCCTCCAATGGGCTCACCACCCATAGCAGGGGCCATAGAGGTCGGGTGCAATGTGAGCTGGGCGGTAGCCGAAGGCAGGGCACTTGGCGGTCCGATCCTCGGCTACAGAAGCTAGCTCTTGGGATGTGGAACGTCACCTCGCTGGGGGGTAAGGAGCCTGAGCTAGTGCGCGAGGTAGAGAAGTTCCGGTTGGATATAGTCGGACTCACCTCGACGCACAGCAAGGGCTCTGGAACCAGTTCTCTCAAGAGGGGCTGGACTCTCTTCCACTCTGGCGTTGCCAGCAGTGAGAGGCGACAGGCTGGGGTGGCAATTCTTGTTGCCCCCCGGCTCAGAGCCTGCATGTTGGAGTTCAACCCGGTGGACGAGAGGGTAGCTTCCCTCCGCCTTCGGGTGGGGGGACGGGTCCTGACTGTTGTTTGCGCTTACGCGCCAAACAGCAGCTCAGAGTACCCACCCTTTTTGGATTCACTCGAGGGAGTACTTGAGAGTGCTCCCCCGGGTGATTCCCTCGTTTTACTGGGGGACTTCAACGCTCATATTGGCAACGACAGTGAAACCTGGAGAGGCGTGATTGGGAAGAATGGCCGCCCGGATCTGAACCCAAGTGGTGTTTTGTTATTGGACTTTTGTGCCCGTCACGGATTGTCCATAACGAACACCATGTTCAAGCATAAGGGTGTCCATATGTGCACTTGGCACCAGGACACCCTAGGCCGCAGTTCTATGATCGACTTTGTAGTTGTGTCATCGGATTTGCGGCCTCATGTTTTGGACACTCGGGTAAAGAGAGGGGCGGAGCTTTCTACCGATCACCACCTGGTGGTGAGTTGGCTGCGATGGTGGGGGAGGATGCCGGACAGACCTGGCAGGCCCAAACGCATTGTGAGGGTTTGCTGGGAACGTCTGGCAGAGTCTCCTGTCAGAGAGAGTTTCAATTCCCACCTCCGGAAGAACTTTGAACATGTCACGAGGGAGGTGCTGGACATTGAGTCCGAGTGGACCATGTTCCGCACCTCTATTGTCGAGGCGGCTGATTGGAGCTGTGGCCGCAAGGTAGTTGGTGCCTGTCGTGGCGGTAATCCTAGAACCCGTTGGTGGACACCGGCGGTGAGGGATGCCGTCAAGCTGAAGAAGGAGTCCTATCGGGTTCTTTTGGCTCATGGGACTCCTGAGGCAGCGGACAGGTACCGACAGGCCAAGCGGTGTGCGGCTTCAGCAGTCGCGGAGGCAAAAACTCGGACATGGGAGGAGTTCGGGGAAGCCATGGAAAACGACTTCCGGACGGCTTCGAAGCGATTCTGGACCACCATCCGCCGCCTCAGGAAGGGGAAGCAGTGCACTACCAACACCGTGTATGGTGCGGATGGTGTTCTGCTGACCTCGACTGCGGAAGTTGTGGATCGGTGGAGGGAATACTTCGAAGACCTCCTCAATCCCACCAACATGTCTTCCTATGAGGAAGCAGTGCCTGGGGAATCTGTGGTGGGCTCTCCTATTTCTGGGGCTGAGGTTGCTGAGGTAGTTAAAAAGCTCCTCGGTGGCAAGGCCCCGGGGGTGGATGAGATCCGCCCGGAGTTCCTTAAGGCTCTGGATGCTGTAGGGCTGTCTTGGTTGACAAGACTCTGCAGCATCGCGTGGACATCGGGGGCAGTACCTCTGGATTGGCAGACCGGGGTGGTGGTTCCTCTCTTTAAAAAGGGGAACCGGAGGGTGTGTTCTAACTATCGTGGGATCACACTCCTCAGCCTTCCCGGTAAGGTCTATTCAGGTGTACTGGAGAGGAGGCTACGCCGGATAGTCGAACCTCGGATTCAGGAGGAACAGTGTGGTTTTCGTCCTGGTCGTGGAACTGTGGACCAGCTCTATACTCTCGGCAGGGTCCTTGAGGGTGCATGGGAGTTTGCCCAACCAGTCTACATGTGCTTTGTGGACTTGGAGAAGGCATTCGACCGTGTCCTGTGGGGAGTGCTCAGAGAGTATGGGGTTTCGGACTGTCTGATTGTGGCGGTCCGCTCCCTGTATGATCAGTGTCAGAGCTTGGTTCGCATTGCCGGCAGTAAGTCGGACACGTTTCCGGTGAGGGTTGGACTCCGCCAAGGCTGCCCTTTGTCACCGATTCTGTTCATAACTTTTATGGACAGAATTTCTAGGCGCAGTCAAGGCGTTGAGGGGATCCGGTTTGGTGGCTGCAGGATTAGGTCTCTGCTTTTTGTAGATGATTTGGTCCTGATGGCTTCATCTGGCCAGGATCTTCAGCTCTCACTGGATCGGTTCGCAGCTGAGTGTGAAGCGACTGGGATGAGAATCAGCACCTCCAAGTCCGAGTCCATGGTTCTCGCCCGGAAAAGGGTGGAGTGCCATCTCCGGGTTGGGGAGGAGATCTTGCCCCAAGTGGAGGAGTTCAAGTACCTCGGAGTCTTGTTCACAAGTGAGGGAAGAGTGGATCGTGAGATCGACAGGCGGATCGGTGCGGCGTCTTCAGTAATGCGGACGATGTATCGATCCGTTGTGGTGAAGAAGGAGCTGAGCCGGAAGGCAAAGCTCTCAATTTACCGGTCGATCTACGTTCCCATCCTCACCTATGGTCATGAGCTTTGGGTTATGACCGAAAGGACAAGATCACGGGTACAAGCGGCCGAAATGAGTTTCCTCCGCCGGGTGGCGGGGCTCTCCCTTAGAGATAGGGTGAGAAGCTCTGTCATCCGGGGGGAGCTCAAAGTAAAGCCGCTGCTCCTCCACATCGAGAGGAGCCAGATGAGGTGGTTCGGGCATCTGGTCAGGATGCCACCCGAGCGCCTCCCTAAGGAGGTGTTTAGGGCATGTCCGACCGGTAGGAGGCCACGAGGAAGACCCAGGACACGTTGGGAAGACTATGTCTCCCGGCTGGCCTGGGAACGCCTCGGGATCCCCCGGGAGGAGCTGGACGAAGTGGCTGGGGAGAGGGAAGTCTGGGCTTCCCTGCTTAGGCTGCTGCCCCCGCGACCTGACCTCGGATAAGCGGAAGAAGATGGATGGATGGATTGATGCATTTACATAATTATCATGCTTTGACCTAAAATACTGGTCAACATTTTCAAAAGATTTATTCCACCAATAAATGTGAGGATTTTTGCAGTTAATTAACATATGTTATTTTACACAAAAAGGACACACTCTATGGTGATAAAAAGTGTACCGGTAAAAGGTGAAAAACGGAGATAAAAGAAAAACGGAAGAACGGAATGTAATATTTTTTTATATTGCTATTGTTATTTAAATGTATTGTTATTGCTATTATTATTATTTTACTTGTTGTGGTTTATTTGTTACTAATTTATATTCTTTTTTTTTTTAAACGATATTTGTATTTTGAGTTTTGGTGCGACAATAAATACTCATGTTTTCAAATTAATGAATAATCGTGTAATTAATCGTGATTACAATCCATCCATCCATTTATTTTGTACCACCTGTCTTCTATTTATAGCAAATGTTCTGCAACCGTTTTACCATGGAGGTAAACATCAAGAGTCAACACATCAAACCCTATCAGCCACCTAAAATGCCAGCATGGCTACGACTGTGTTATGATAGCCAAAGAAGACGCCTGCTGCACACACTAGTTATTTTTGAATAATAAATATATAAAATAGATCTAAATAAGTTACCAGTCCTGAGAAGCAGGAAGATATACGGCTCAAACAACTATTGTGCATCCCTAATTATTATGTAATTGCATGTAAAAAAGTACATGAATAAATTGATTTTTCAAATTTCTTATAATGCCCTCTCAAATTGTTTGTCCGGCAGAAGCCTTCTCAAGTCCGTGGAGGAGGAGCTGCAGCAGAGGTGAGTCCACTCCACATGCTGATTCGGCACCTTTTTAATTTTTTTTGGCCGGCGCTCTAACCCCCCGGCCACCCATCAGCCAATCATCGTTAACTTGCGACTAATCGGGCACGATCACGCACCACTAACGACTCCACGCTGTTGCAGCTGTCAGCGTTTTTTTGGGAATCTGCTGGGAATTTTAAAAAATGTTTTTAACTCCCCCGTCTGCTGGCTTGCGTCACGCTTTTAATGTCATCAAGTGGAAGATGGCGCAGTAATAGCAGCTTCCTGCAGGGCATGGCTTGCACACACCTTTGTAGCTTTTATTCAAAGCGGTGGTGGGCGTCCAGCAATTATTATTCCCTTTTCCTGCATATCGTGTCTGAAATCCTGCTCTACCGTCTATGCAGAAATCTGGTGCAACTCGTGCCTTGTTAACGAATTGATCACTCTCAATCTGCGTGCTTTTAATTTGTTGTATTGAATAGCTTCTTGCGCATTAACTCTGGAGGTCAGTTTTGGTGTTGAGGTGTGTCAAATGGTCCATTGTGGAAGTTTTACAATGCATTGTGTAGCTACATGTTTTGATTAAGCTTTCATATCCGCTTTTTAAGTGTGGATTAGTTGGAGGCTTAGCCGTTTTTGTGGACAAAGCTTCACACAGCTCTCCCCCACCCCTTTCCCATCTTCCTCCTCCTCCTCTTATCACCTTTGCCTGCATCCTTCCCACCTCCAACCCTTCCTTTCTCCCCTTCCTCTTTTTCAATACCCCCCCTGTCTCCACCTCCGCTCCCAGGGGCCACGTGGCACACTTAGGGGATGATGAGGATGAGGATGATGATGGTGCAGATGATGATGAAACTCACACTCAGTAAGTTCCCCTGCAGTCGTAGAACCGGAGGCCTTCTCCCTCTCGCCCCCTCATCCAGACAGCGAGGTGTGGAGGGAAGGGCTTCCTGTTGATGCTCCACAGTTTCATCCATGCATCTCCGTGCAGCACGCCGCACCATCACGCCGCATATACCCCTCCGCCCCCTAGTGTTTGTGTGCATCTTGTCATCCTGCGCCTCCACGTAGTCACAACTTAGCAGTGCACTTTTACTACTTCTAACAATAACCATAACCATAATATTTGCCTGTAATTTTGCAGCTTTTTCAGCGGCTAGTTTGCATTAAAAAGGCACTAATCTCAGCCGCGGATAGCATACTAAAAAGTTTCATGCTAAGCTCTAAATTGCATTTTAAAGGGGAACTGCGCTTTTTTTTGGACATTTGCCTATCATTCACAATCCTTATGAGAGACAAGAACACATGTATTTTTTTAAATTGCATTTTAACTTGTAACTAAATGAAGCAATTTCTGTAGAAATTGTGTGTGAATGCTCCAATGCTAAAGCTAAACTGGAATGCTAATGAAATGTAGAATGAATGTAAGAATAGTTTGAATGTAGAAATGGTTTTCATGTTGAGGAGCTGACGCTGAACTCAAAGTGCTTTTTGAATATAGAAATGGTTTGAATGTTGATATGGTTTGAATGTAGAAATGGTTAGAATGTTGAAGATCTAACGCTAAACTAAAATTCCAGTGGAATGTAAAAATGGGTTGAAAGTTGAAATTGTTTCATGGTTAAATAGTTTGAGGGGTGAGGTGAAGAGCTGTAGCTGTACTAAAATGTAATATGAATCTTGAAATTCTAACTGTTGGAAGAGTTAGCACACCCCAAAAGGCTACAAAGTAACAATCTATACATTTTTGCTCCAAATATATCCCATTAGCTAAAATGCTGGCATACATCTGACATGGTGCCAAGTAACAAAATCTGTGATTGTTAGGTTTAAGCGTACAAAATTAGCTAAAGTTGGAATGGTTAAAATTGGATAAAAAATGTGGAAGGAGTAAGGCATCAAAAATGCTACAGAAGACTAAGATTAAGCAGGAATACTAATAATAATAAATAGAATCATTTTAGTGTAGAATTGCATAAGTGTGAATGCTTTGGAGCATTCACACAATAATTGGCTCGTTCTAGGTGGCTAGCAATGCAGATAAAGAGAGTAATCCATTCTGCCTCTAAATAACCATCCAAAAACCGGCAACAACACTCTATTTAGGTCTTGTGACCAGGATATTAACAATATTGTTATTATAAGCGCTAACGCAAGTGCACCATTTTTTAGCCGTGCTGTGATCACAGAGAGTTAACTAGCTTGTGCAGCTACAGTGTTGACATATTGACCTACTGAGCTACTGCGTCATGATCGCCTCTTAGTTGGTCAAAGTTTTTTTGGATAATAAATCATGCCTCTCACCTGGATAGTAGAAGGTTGTAGCCATAAGCTGAGAAGTTGTTCATCTGCGACATCCAATTTACACCCGGAGATGGAGTGCAACACGGAAAGACGCAGATGTGCGACAACTTTATTTTTAGTCCTTCGTGAGGAATGATTACTTCATCTAAACGGGAATATAAGAATATCCTATCAGTCGGGATCCTAGTGAGAGCAGACATTGTACAGTAAGTGAGCATTTTATCATGTTGGTAGTTTGTGCTTCTTGTTCAGCATTTAGCAATACTGCTAAATAATGCATAGGATTTCACTTAAGCTGGATCTGTTTGTTTGTTTTTTTTACATTTGTTTATTGGATATTTGACATATACAGTCCAGAAATACAATTAAAATATTTTTTCTCCCCCAAACAAAGTAACCCACAAAAATTATATATAAAATAAAAATAAAAATATTAAATTGGAAAACAAAATATGCATCAGTCAAATAAGTACAGGCAAATATTGACATAAAGCCACCGATAACTGCACCCCTGAATGGCCCCAACACCTTTCAATGACTTTTCAATCAAAGTTATACTTGAAATCAGTCTTTTACATATTTTAGGAAACCACACCATAATTCCTGAAAGTTCACAGAACCACCGTTCAATGTCAGCCTCATTTCCTCCAGTTTGAGAAAATACAGAACATCTTTAATCCAGCGGGTGTGGCAAGGAGGCGCTGTTGCCTTAGCACCCGGTTTCTAAAGGTTGTAGCTCATCATCCTTATATTCAGGCTCAAAAATATAAGGTTCTGGATAATAATTTGTCCCAAAGTAGTCTCTCACTAAATCTGCCATGATTAGTAATAATAGTTGTTGATGTGGAAGGAAAAAGTGAACGTTGTGACACGTCTGTGAAATTAATATGCCGCTGTATGCTTAAAATGAACAAAATACATAAATATTAGATCTTATTAATTTGCCTGTTACTACATTACATGCGTATATACTTACAGTGTGTAACTAAAATGATGGAGATGTTTTATTTAAGAGTTAAAATGCATAGAAAAGAAAACATATCTGTTCATGTTTTGCTTAGGGATTGCAAATCATAGGCAAAATTCCCCCAAAAAGAGCAGTTCCACTTTAAGGTCAGAGCGCAGCTTCAGTGCATAGACAAGTGATCATTGTTAGAATGCTGCTTTGTACCCCCTCCTGCCATCTGTGTGCATTTCTTTGTTTTTACGTGTTTTGCTGTGTGCTGTGTTCTTTGCCTGCGTAAAAGTGTGCATTGACATTCCACTGTAGAAAAGCACAGGTCTAATGTTCTTTGCTTTTGTTTACCAAGCTGGATAAAACCCAACATATGGTCGCATGTAGGGATGTAACGATAAACGGTACAACGATAAACGGTCAAACTTCCCATGGTTAGTGTTACTGTTTTAAATTAAAACGATTATCAAACCGTGATGGATAACACTGACAAACTCAGGGACACTGCTCATTAATAGCAAACTAATGCTAGCTAGCTTAAATACTAACATGAAAACAAGAAACGTTAACATCTAGCTCCATTGACAAAACGACATACCCCAATCTAAACATGCATAAACACATTATTGTCGGAGCAACTAAGATATTAAATTGTGCACATTAGACCGAGAGGCTGTGCTCTTTTAAACAGTGATCAATCAGTACCTGAAGTGATACAACAGGAAGTGAATTTGTGTGACGCCACATAAGCCGGATGTGATGCACCCAATGCACGTTTTTTCTTTATCATTAAAAAAAAACTTTTACAAATTAAAACGGAATAAGATAAACCTATTTAAAAGGGTCATATTATGATTGTTTTTCTACATTTAAAACACTTCCTTGATGTCTACATAACATGTAATGGTGGTTCTTTGGTTAAAATATTGCATAGATTGTTTTACAGACCATCTTCAAGCTGCTTTCTGGCCGTCTCTTCAGCATGCACTGTTTTGTGGGCGGTCTTATTTACGTGTCTCCACTTCCACTGCGCCTTCTCCCCTTCATCCATGTTGTAGTTTTTAGTGCTTCCAAATGGAGTCTTTGACAGATATAAGTTAGAACTGTCCGATACTTTATATCAGAATTGGCAACAGCGCAGCATGCATATGCATGTACGAGCCAGTATCCCCACGACAAGAGGATAGAGAAAAATTTGCTAATTCACTACAGCCCGGACTACAATGGCGGACTTGCGCAAAGCACTTGTAAATGGTAAAGTGATAAGTTCTACCATATATGGAGATATCCACTGATGTCACAATTGAGGAAAATGTCACAAAATGCGACAAATTTGGAGGAAGTATCAATGAAGGCAAGATTGTTTTATAAATATCTCCACCTTCCCTCCATGGTTTGATTTCACCATTTCGGGACTTATGCAGATCCTAAATACACAAAAACAGGTACCAATAGGTAGGAAAAGTTGGTTTTGCTTATTAGGTCCTCTTTAAACACTCAAAAAAAAAATACTATGACCCTGAAGTAGCCAATTATAAAACATATTTAGTTCTGCCAAGAAAGTATATTGTGCGGCTATTTATAATTGAATTTTTTTATAAAACACGGTTTAAAGTGTGTATGAGTACTTTTGAGCACATTCAACAATACCGTGATAATAATAACCGTGACAATTTTGCTGACACTAACCGTGATATGCAATGTTCATATTGTTACATTACTAAGTTGTGTATATTACTGGTATGCAGAATATAATTACCATTTTGTGGCATGCAGAGGGAAACATACTAACACAACATTCACAGACTTTAGGCCTATCTTTACGGATGCACAATTTGTCTTTTTTCAAGCCGATACAAATAATCTACTCCGTCTCGTGATCTATTATTTTGTAAATGTAAATGTAAGTGTAGTTTGTGCACATCCGTAGGTAAGAATGACTCAAAAGATGGGTTTGACAAATGGCACCCGTAGATTTGTCCCGACAATAGCCCGTATTGCTATCGATGGTAAAGGTAGTTATGTTACAAAATTATTGACCATGTATCGGACCATATTGTTTTGGTTTAGTTTATTTCAAACCTGCACACAGTTACATTATGGTACAAATTTCCAGTGTCTAATTATAACAAGTCCGAAAAGGAGTTGAATGAAGCAGAGCTGATATAATACTTTTACCTTTCCATTTCATAGTAATTTCTAACACATTTGTTCACTTCCTGTGCTCAATTTTTAACATAAACTATTTAAATAAATAAAGGTAGTTATGTTACAAAATTATTGACCATGTATCGGACCATATTGTTTTGGTTTAGTTTATTTCAAACCTGCACACAGTTACATTATGGTACATATTTCCAGTTTCTCATTATAACAAGTACGAAAAGGAGTTGAATGAAGCAGAGCTGATATAATACTCTTACCTTTCCATTTCATAGTAATTTCTAACACATTTGTTCACTTCCTGTGCTCAATTTTTAACATAAACTATTTCAATAAATAATCAATAAAGTACTCATGAATGAATAGGTAAGTAAGTTACATAAGAGATTAATAAGATTGTCTCTTTTTTGGATAAGATTCAAAATATTTATCTGAATATATTTGATATCAAATTGAAGGGAAATGTTAAACTAACACGAACAAGCGGTAAAGTAAGTATACACACGTATACAACCAGCGATAGAGCCTTATTAATACGAGACCCCCCCTGTCGTCTCTCACACAGACATGTACACACAGTGACAGGTTTTCATTGCTGCTAAGTGCGGGAATTATTAAATACCTGGTGAAAGGTTGGGCCATGATGAAACCACAGATCGCTTTAGCCCTCAAGTTGTCACTTTTCAAACGCCGCGGTCACAGGAACAAACCCCAGGCCTTCAAAACACAGTCGTAGCGACGCCGGCGTTTAAGGGATAAGGTTGGATGTGTTGAAGCGTGATGTTGTTTTCCTTCTCGTGGTCTTTGTAGAACATTTGGAGTAAATAGAATGCTGAAAGTCTTTCTCTGAAACATTGAAGTCCCACTCAATCGACACCGTGTTTGTTTACAGAGAGCTTAGGGAACGCTTCATTACCCGCATAGGAGAAAAGGAGCGCTTGATTTGCTCAACTTAACCCACCTAAAGCATAGTATGGATAATCTCACTTCATTGGAGACTTTTTATTTTTATTTTTATTTTATTGTAGTAGTTATTTTTTTTAATGTTATTTGAATTTATCATTTACGTCAAAATTCAGATGAGCGGCTGAGTTTACTCTCCAAATTGTCCAAAATTGTGGCTTTTCTGTTTTCTGTTCATTATTCATCTGCTTTCCCATTTTGCATGGTCTACATTTTCATTTATAGGAGGCAAAATGGTGTCAAATCTCTGCAATTATCATGCTGATGGTCACAATTGGGTCCCTACCAGAATTGACTCCGAACTATCGACTCTGCACTTGGGCTGGGCGATATGGCAGAAAACTCTATCACGATATAAGCGTTTTATATAATAATGAATAAGGAATTTTTTAAATTTTTTTATTACCTATCAAAAGTAAGGACCAGGAAAAAATATATCAAATGTTACCATTTTATTTTAGAATCCCCTCAGATATACCATCCCAACCTTTATTTATAAAGCCCTTCAAAACCAACCAAAGTTGAAAAACAAAGGGCTCGGCACCACAAACCAGTAAACATATAAAAAGCAGAAAAGTACAGGTATAAGACCTCCTAAACATGTCATTTAAAACCGAGGTAAAATATATAAAAAATATCATGAAAAAATTATCTCAACAGCAATCAGTCAGATAAAAGGCAGTTCAAAACAGTTCAAAGTCTCATGCTGGCTTAAAAGCCAGTGAGTAAAAATGGGTTTTCAGAATGCTTTTAAAAGTAGCCAAAGAAGGGGCCTGTCTCTCATGGAGAAGGAGATATCAGGGTGGAAAGGAAATGTCAACACAAGCATGGAAAACACTCATACAATAAATGTAAACACAATTGTAAAATCACATTAAACACTTAACAATAAGCTCTGAAAATGAAGTTGC
This sequence comes from Nerophis lumbriciformis, assembly GCF_033978685.3. Taxonomy (NCBI): domain Eukaryota; kingdom Metazoa; phylum Chordata; class Actinopteri; order Syngnathiformes; family Syngnathidae; genus Nerophis; species Nerophis lumbriciformis. Next base: position 59,984,593 of record NC_084549.2, on the reverse strand, counting down.
AAAAATAAGGAATGTGAAAGAAATGCTTAATAAATTGTAACAAAATAGTGCAAAGTGTGAAAAAGTAAACATAGAGAAACCTGAGAAGAACTGTTTTCTGCAGTATTAGTGTCAGGAAGTTACAGTTGTGCTCTAAAAGGTAAGCACGACTAAGGTGGTGTGGTATTACCGGTCTTGGCGGGGACGAGCGCCTTGCATCATTTACAGACCACATAGGTCTGACTACGGTCCGTTTGAAAAAATCCCCAAAACTGCCATACTGTCAGTGAATTTTCCTGTTTTAGCTACAATTTATTCGCTCTCCGCAGCACTTATTTTTACTTTCTCTTCTCACTAAAGAATCAACAGCCAGACAACAAGATGGAGCATCCAAACGTGATAGTTGATACTGTTACCTGATTGGCAGTTAGCATGTCACTCCCACTAATTACTTCCTGCGTTGCTCGTGACCAGAGAGTGAGTGCCTTTGTTAATGCAACTGACCTTGCTTTGCAACTTCCGCTTTCTTCCGCCGACGACTAAGACAAAAAACCAGAACATTTTATCGAAGGCATTTTTTTATTGATAACGTTTCTATTACAATAAATATTGATAATGTTTTATCGCCCAACCCTACTCTGCACACAAAATGTTCTGTGATAAAATGTTGTTCTCAGAGACTTACCACCAGCTTGCTTGGTAGTTTGTAGACCAGCACATGTGGTTGTTCTTGTCATTTTGTTGACAGACGATTTTTTTCTAAAGTGCATTGATTAAAATAAGTACTTAATTTGACCTTGTATTATTACAATACACAACCAGGTGTCTTCAGGTCACTAAAATGGCAAGTGAAAGCCACAGTGATGTCCTTTTTTAACATGTGTATTCATATTTCTTGAGTGTTCTGTCATGCAAAGTCCTTCTGTTTTCTCAATTTGTAGTAAGATGAACACTATCCTGAGGCCGAAGGTCCCGCCCCCACTTCCACCTAAGGTAGGAGTGTCACATGTTACTGTTTTCAGTGGTTTTACACTTGCATAAGATACAATATTTAAGGATGTAGTGACATTTTAGTGACATTTTATTTAATCATGCATTAGTGCAGTGAAAAGCGACATTAAAAGGTGATGATCGATGGACAAATGGATGGATGGCTAGTGTAGATAAGATGGCTGGATGGATAGTTACATGATTAGATGGATAGATATTGTCGGATGGATAGATACTGTAAATATGATGGGTAGATACTGTAGCTAGAATGAATGGATGGACAGATACTGTAGATATGATGGATAGACAATGAATGAATGGATGGATAGATACTGTATGATAGATGGATGGTTGAATAGATTGAAAGATACTGTAGATAAGATGGATGAATGGTTAGATGGATAGATACTGTAAATATGGATGGATGGATAGATACTGTACGATTAATGTATGGTTGGATAGATTGAAAGATGCTTTAGATAAGATGGATAAATAGATACCAGGTTAGATGGATAGATACTGTAGATATGGATGGATGGACAATGACTGGATGGATGAATAGATACTGTTGATACTATAAATATGATGGATGGATACTGTAGATCAGGGGTGTCCAAACTACGGCCCGCAGGCCAAGTGCGGGCCGCTGACGTCTTCAAATTGGCCTGCAAGACGTCATGAGTTTTAATAAGGAATCTTGTCCGCACGGAGATTGCATTCATGTTAAAAGTCTTAACATTTTTGATGCTGTTATTTTCTCACCGTCTAGTGGACAACATTACTTTTTCCTGGTAAATTTTTTTTTTTTTATGCACTGAATGCGCAGCATTTATTTATATGATCCAATGCAAACAACTTTCCTTAGTCATGGTGCAAAAGAAAAAAAAAATCCTACCAGCACATTATTTTAACAGACATAGTCACAGATGTTTTTGTATGTTATAAAAAAAAACAACGCCCGTTGACCATAAAAAGAAAACATTTAAAAAATTACACCTATGTACATCCATTCCAAAGCATGATCAGAAAAATGCAAAACACTCTCTACACTTATTCATGTTTGGTGCATTTTAGCTGCTTGATATTTCTGATTGATTACACAATTTTAAGGAAGTAAACAAGGTAGAAGTCAAAGGTTCACATACTCTTAATATCCAGTTATATTAATTATATATCTTTAATGGTTATATTAATGTGTGTATGTATGTATGTATATATAGTATATATATATATATATAAAAAAAAAATATATATATATATACTGTGTTTTTATATATATATATATATATATATATATATATATATATATATATATATATATATATACACACTGTGTATGTATGTATGTATGTATGTATGTATGTATGTATGTATGTATGTAAAATTGTTACTTTACATGCAGTCAACTGTTGACCCTAGACCAAATTTTTTTAGCCCAATGCAGTCCCCAAGTCAAAAAGTTTGGACACCCCTGCTGTAGATACAATGGACAATGGATGGATGGATAGATGAATAGATACTGTAGATATTATGGATACAAGATGGATAGATACTGTAGATATGATGGATGGCTGGATGGATGGATACTATACATATGGATGGATGGACAATGAATAGCTAGATGGATGGATAGGTAGATACTGTTGATATGATGGATGGATGGATGGGTAGATGGACTCTGTAGATAGGATGGATGGATAGATAGATACTGTAGATATGATGGATGGGTGGATGATAGATACTGTAGATATAATGAATAGATGAATGGGTGGATGGATAGATACGGTAGATATGATAGATGGATGGATGAATGGATAGATACTATAGATATGATGGGTGGATACTGTGGATTGTATGGATGGGTGGATGGAAAGATACTGCAGATAATGCTACAGTTGCACAGAATTCAGTTTAAACCGTGTTATGCTGCAGACAGTTTGACCCTGGAACAGATTATATTCCTATGAGAAAAGTAGTTTTGGCATCCAAATAAATCAGAATTCAACCTGCTTGTACATCAAGTTTTTTCCCCTTCCTTTCCTTCCTATTTGTCCCGCCCCCTTCCTTAGCCCAAGTCCATTAGCTCGCCGCAGCCCAAACAGGACGACAGCCAATCGCACAGCGAGGACGATGGCGGCAGCACCATCAAGCGCTGCCCGGCCCCTCAGACGCCCAGCCCCGCCAAGCCCGCCTCCAACGTGCCCCCGCGGCCACCGCCCCCGAGGTTGCCGCCCCACCGCCGCTGCAGCCTAGGTAACGAGACCGCGGCGTGCGCAGACGCGGAAAATTCGGCCCCGGAGGACGACGGAAGCTTTAGGCATTTCTGGGAGTGGCTCCACACGCCTCACACTGAGGAGGAGCTGGAGGAGGCGTGGGAGGTGCTGAAGGAGGTGAAAGAGGAGCAGGAAAAAGAGGATGAGGAAGAGAGTAAGAGCAGCCTCTTAGTAGCAACCTCAGATCCTTTTGCCCCGCCCCTCTCCTCTGGATTTATCTGTTCCATGAGCCCATTAATATTAATGCTGGTAATGTCTTCATGTTTGTAGTTCTTTTTGTCCGTCGGCTATTTGTCTTTGCACTAATTGTTAAGCTCTTGATTGGCTGCTAAGTGCTGTCAATCATTTAACATGACCTGTGACCCTTAGCTTCCAACCAAGAAGAAGGAAGAGGAGAGAACTAAATGGACTTAGCGGTCTTTAATATTCCTTAATACCACATTTAATCAACTAGAAATGCTTTGTTTTTATTCAACTAGCCTGCTCCCTTCTTCCCTCCCTCCCACCGTCCGTCTCGTTCTCCTTGTAGTCAACGACCGCTCTCCTCTGTGTCGTGTCTCTCTCAACATGTCCGCTCGCACCGTCGTCCGAACTGAGCTTGAGTGCCTTGTCGTCCCGCAGGGAACGGCGTGAACGCCTCGCACAACGGCGACCGCGACAGTCCCGCCGACAGACAGTCCACCATGCCCCCTAATGTGCCCACACGGAAAGACAAGAAGGACGTTCCGGTAAGAGGAAGCACACGTCTCACACCACCAAGTGCATCAAAGGTGACTTAATCATCTAAAGCAGAGGTGTCAAACTCTCTTTCACTGAGGGCCACATGGCAGTTATGGCTGCCCTCACAGGGTCGCTTGTAACAGTGTGTACTAAATGGATAATAGGATATTATTACATAATTGCCTATGCATTTGATCATAATAATTTTTTGAACGTACTCTGTAAGAAAAAAATGTTTTTAATCTGTAGTATGGCAGCTTGATCACAACAATTTTATCGCAAAATTGGCGGCGGGTTTTTTGTTAGTTTTTTTTTACAGCAAATTGCTGTAAATGTATAATGGTACCATTGTTTTTACCGTACATTCCTGGTGACGGACCGGTTAGTTTTTTATCGTAAAATATATGGTGGTGGTTGTTGTTTTTACGGTGCATTATTTTGTAAATAGAAAAACAATACCACTGTTTTCTTTACAGTAAAATTCTGGAAACTGAGCGACCAGTTTTTTTTTAATGTAAAACTGATGGTTCTGTTAAAATTCTGGCAACTGAGCGACCAGAGTTTTTATCGTAAAATCGATGGTTATGGTAAAATTCTGGCGACTAAAAAAACCTGGGGTTTTTTATCGTAAAATCGATGGTTATGGTAAAATTCTGGTGACTGAGGGACCAGTTTTTTTTTATCGTAAAATCTACGGTTATGGTAAAATTCTGGTGACTGAGGGACCAGTTTTTTTTTTATCGTAAAATCGATGGTTATGGTAAAATTCTGGTGACTGAGGGACCAACTTCCTTTTTTTTTGCGTAAAACCGATGGTTGTTGTTTTTGCGGTGTTTTACTGTAAATGGGAAAAACGTTTTTTTTAACGGTAAAATTCTGGCAATCAAATAGACCAGTTTGGGACCTTTTTACCCTAAAATGTAATGTCATTTTTACAATGTAATGGATAACTTGCTTTGAAATCAGATATTGGTTTGTGTATTTTTGGTACCACTGTTTTTTTAATGGTACATTTCTGGTGACACAGCGGGTAGTTTTTTTTATCGTGTTGTTGTTTTTGTAGTATACTGTAAATAGAAAAACAATAATACAGTTTTTCTTTTATCGATGGTTATGGTTAAATTCTGACACATGAGCGACGAGTTTTTTATCGTAAAATCGATGGTTATGGTAAAATTCTATTGCTGAGCGACCATTTTTTTCCGTAAAATCAATGGTTGTTGTTTTTATGGTGTGTTACTGTAGTTAGAAAAACAATACCACATTTTTTTACAGTAAAATTCTGGCGACTGAGGGACCATTTTTTTTGTGTATAATCGATGGTGGTTGTTGTTGTTGTTGTTTTTTTGCGGTGTTTTGCTGTAAATGGGGGGGGGGGGGGTGATACTGTGGTTTTTTAACAGTAAAATTCTGTCGACTGAGCAGCCAGTTTGGGTCTTTTTAGCATAAAATGTATTGTCAATTTTACAATGTACCGGTAATGGATAACTTGCTTTGAATTCATTAGTCAATCAGATATTTAATTAATGTATAATATAATATTTGCTGCATTAGTAGGAAACATGAAACTATTAAACAGATTATAACTACCTTTTAACCTAAATTCAGACAAATGTAATTAACATTACATTATTAACATGAACAACATTATTATTGCAGATGCATTCACAAGTCAAGCAGATATTTGAGTATTTATTTTTATTTTAAGAATTTTTTTTTATGTATGCTATTATAATATTTTGTACATTATTAGATAATATTGAATAAAATACATGCAATTGCATGCAGTACATGTATTTTTATTGTGTCAAAACAAATAGAATACATTTATTAAGCTCAAAAAAGTTTGACACCTGTGGTTTAAAAGATAGAACTGTATTAATGGAGATACTGTATTATATTTGTCCTTTTTCCTGTCTGTCTTAGAAGCCAAGTAGCAATGGGCTCCCACCAACGCCCAAAGTCCATGTAAGTGTCTCTTTCATTAAATAGTTTGCAGTTATAAGCTCAGTTATAACAGATTTCAACAGCTAACACTGGTTGTTCATTGTTGTGACACTGTCCTTCATTAAAGTGTTTTACATGAACTTCTTTGTAGCGGCCCGCCACAAATACTTTTTGCGCAACCTGTTCCCATCCATCCATCCATTTTCTACCGCTTAATCCCTTCGGGGTCGCGGGGGCTTCCTCCCACCTCCAACCTGTTCCTCTTCACTCTCAAACAAATGCCGCTTGTTGTCACAACCTTGTACAGTAGGAGGTGAAATGTAATTTACAGTATCTCTGCTTATTTAAGAACCTTATACACACTAGATTCATGGATTAAATATTTAGTAAGCACAAACCTCAGAATGTATGTATGCACCAAAAAAAATCTGAATTTATAAAACCATGCTGTGCACACCTGTGTACACTTTTCATTGAATCATGAATCACACCTGCAGTGAATCGTGTGCAGAAGACTTCCTCCCAGATGTCTCCCCACAATCATCCATAAATGGTCATGCTAATTACAAAACGGGCGCATTAATAGCGGACTCCCTCAAAGTTATGTTACAATTTTCCATGCTAACAAAGCAAGCATGCCTGATAGAGCGCGCTCAAAAGTTTTCTAAATGTGCTAGCTCAATGCTAATTTACATTGGATTTGCCATATACATAGCATTAGCGATTTTACGGCGGTTTTTTTAAACCTCCAAATTTGGTAATCAAAACTACAATTAAGATGCTACACTCAAACAGCTGGTGTGTAAAAAAAATTATATAATACTTAGAGTATAAACATTTTGTAGGACTCAACAAAAGACAAGACAGACACATTCATCTTAATGGCAAAGACTACTTTGTGACTACGGTAACACACTTTGGACACACCTAGGACATATACTCCATATGATACTCAAAAGTTAGGAAGACAAGACATAACCGGACAGCACAATTATTAACAGCTCACTGTTACATGTTAAATTATTAAAAGAGAGATTTTATTTCCATTACTATAGACAAATATGTATAAATATGCATGAAACACTCCTACAGACATCACACATGGGACGGTTTAGTAAGTAAGAATTGTTTTAGTCATATTGTAAAACTTACAAACGTTGCTTGGAGTGATGAATGAAGAAACCATATGAGTAGAACCGCTATAGACAGCTAGAAGACGGATCAGCACTTGTACTTCCCATTGAACGCTCAGGCTAAACAGGAACTAGTCCAAAAGATGGCGCCGTAACACAAACAATAACACAACTATTCAATGTATTTGCTTGCTTTTTTTTTAACTTTTTGTATTCTGGCTGTCAGCGAAGAAAAATCCATAAATTACCTGCACCGTTTCATAAGCCGCAGAGTTCAAAGCGCAGGAAAAAGTAGCAGCTTATAGTCCAGAATTTACAGTATTATTACCACATTTGTTTCACCTTTCATGGTTTTTGGTTTCTCCGACAGCATCCATTACATTTACTGTACATGCACATGTGTCATGGCCAATTATGCAAATGATAAACCCTTTCCATAAATACATTACCGTACTGCAGTTCATTTGTTGTTCAATTGTACTGTTGTGTGATTCACTGATGTAGGAGCAACAAAACGTAACGATAAACAGTAATAATGATAACCACGATCAAACTTTTGATGGTTAATATTACAATTTTTAAATCAAAATTATTTAAAAAAAAAAAACCTTATTGATAACTGCACTTTGATAAACTTAGGGACTGACTGGCACCAGCTCGCTGGTTTAAATCCTAACATGAATACAAGAGACATTAACATCTTTCCCATTAAGAAAGGACATACACCCATCTAAACTTCCATAAACACATTACTGTCTGAGCAACTAAGATATTCCATTGTGCACATTGACCCTACAAGCTGTGCCCTTTTAGAACCGAACAATATTATGAGATGGAGGAGTTTTTACGGTGAGTACAAGGACCACTGAACAGTGTAGGATAAACCAATAAAAGCTTAGTAGCTATTAAAACACTAGAAAACTACCAAGACTGAAACACAATCAGTGAAGCATAAGAAACATAAAATGTGAAAAATAATGGGTTTTTTAACAGTGTATTTATTTTAGTATCTAAAAAAAATTGCTTGGTCAAAAGATTTCAGTGTGTGTGTAAGTACTTTTGAGCACATTCAACAATACTGCAGTAATAATGATAACCGTGACCATTTTGGCCGCGATAACTATGATACAAAGTTTTCATATGGTTACATGACTAGTCACGACACTGTCGTTCCTAAAGACATTGTTCCTTCTTTCCACCTCTTTTGTGCAGATGGGTGCATGTTTCTCCAAGGTGTTCAATGGCTGCCCTCTCAAGATCCATTGCGCCACTTCCTGGATCAACCCCGACACCCGAGGTTACAAACACGCAAGCGTCGCATCCGTGAGCGCTTGTTTCACGTTGTTTTGTCGCTATTGACGGGTGGTGTTTTCTTGTGAATTTTAGACCAGTATTTGATATTTGGAGCTGAGGAAGGAATTTACACACTGAACCTTAACGAGCTGCATGAAACCACAATGGAGCAGGTGAGGTTATGAATAAGCTGTAGTTACAAGCATACTTGCCAACCCTCCCGGATTTTCCGGGAGACTCCCGAAATTCAGCACCTTTCCCGAAAACCTCCCGGGACAAATTTTCTCCCGAAAATCTCCCGAAATTCAGGCGAAGCTGGAAGCCACGTCCCCTCCAGCTCCATGCGGACCTGAGTGACGTGTCAACAGCCTGTATTCACGTCCGCTTTCTCACAACACACGTTATAACTGTAGAATGACCGAGGGCGAGTTCTTGGTTTCTTTCTTCTTTCTGTTAGGCAGTTTCATTAACGTCCTCCCAGCGTGGCAACAACACACAACAACAGCAGTCATGTTTTATTCTACCGTAAAGCAGTTCGTCTGCCGTAAACAGCAATGTTGTTGTAATATATTGAGTTGGAGGCAATAACCAGGCGAGGTGATGAAGTACGTCTCTTTACTGTAGACTTCAGAACAGACTCACACACTTGACGTCAGGTGCGCAACACCACGTAAATCGTTGGCCAACCAAAAAGTAACCCCAGTACGCTATAGCCAACATTCACCAGGAGATGGCAACAGACAAACATAGATCACTCTATTACATTCCTCCCCTTTTAGAAATGTAGAAGTTCCTCAAAATAAATAAACAACCCAACCAAAAAATGCAGCAGCTCAATTAAAAAACTCTACTTAAGCCACATTTTTATTTTTATTTTTATTTTTTTTTAGTACTGAACTCTTAACCCTCATTTGTAAACAATAACATGCTTATTATGCAAACAGTATTTGTACACCTTTAACACAGATTTTTATACTGTCTTCAGAGATTCAGTTTTTTTGGTGGTACTCGAAACCTTTCTGGATACCTGCGCAAGGGTGTTCAGCATGGTTAGAAAAATAGTGACAGAGAATAGAACAAGGATGGACAATTCAACCCTTAACTCAACAATGAGTAGATGAGTGTTATGTGTGTGTATATGTGTAAATAAATGAACACTGAAATTCAAGTATTTCTTTTACTTATGTATATATATATATATATATATATATATATATATATATAATAAAATAAATATATATATATATAGCTAGAATTCACTGAAAGTCAAGTATTTCTTATATATATATATATATATATATATATATATATATATATATATATATATATATATATATATATGAAATACTTGACTTGGTGAATTCTAGCTGTAAATATACTCCTCCCCTCTTAGCCACGCCCCCCACCCCCCACCCCCCACCTCCCGAAATCGGAGGTCTCAAGGTTGGCAAATATGGTTACAAGCGTTTATAATTGTCCTCCTCCTTTCTGCGGTGTGTTGCTATTTGGTTACGTCACAAGACGCGTTCTTTATCTTTGCAGCTCCTCCCTCGCCGGTGCACGTGGTTGTACGTCATGAGCAATAACCTTCTCTCGGTATCGGGTGAGTTGTTTTGATGTTTGTCAGGCGCTAACCACTTGCCGGCTGCAAGCCAATGTAACTTTTGCCATGTGCTCTGCCTGTCTCTCCCTATCTTTGTCTCTCGGCGGCTTTGCAGGAAAAGCCTCCCAGCTGTATTCGCACAGCCTGTCGGGTCTGTTTGAGCAGGCTCGACAGTTGCAGAAGCTACCAGTAGCCATTCCCACACACAAGCTGCCTGACAAGATGATACCAAGGTAAAGGTTGACATAGCATGAAAGCACTGAAGATTTACACGAGAAGGCTGTTCCACTTTTTTTTTTTTATGTATTTCCCTCACAAGGTTTGCTTGTGAGAGTTCAGAAAGATCAGAAAAAAATATTATCAGACATATTCAGTAACATAATTGTATAATTTTATAGCTGCTAGAGGACTTGAGGGGCTGATTAAAACAAATTGAACTGATGCGTTTTAGTCCTTTTTTGTCAATTTTTTATGACGTTCGTTTTTTTCACATATAATGTATATTATTAAAAAAGTCTTGTATGAAAAAAAATGCGTTGTTTACATGTTGAGCAGAGTAAGTGCAGCCTCTCCAATGAGCACGCCTTCGACGATAAAAAAAAAGCTAAAGTAGTTTCAATGTAGATGCACTGCACGACTGCTTCTAAAATGCCCATAAAAAGTGGTAGATGTCTCCTGCATGTTTGGAAACACAGCAAAACGATACAAGTAGGATCATGATAACATGAATGCGCAGTAAATGAGTGTCTCCGTGGTGATGCCCTGTATAGTACACGGAAAATCCTTATTTAAAAAAAAAGGTGGTCTGCACCACTTTTCAATTGCACATGCAGTCTTAGTCAATTGCACGTTATTTTATACAGTGCACACGCTTTTTAGCACGTGGTATTTGGATCTTAGTAAATCAGGCCGTTAGTGCATTATTTCCTGTGTGTACGCCGTCACGTCTAATATTGGATCAATATTTGCAATACAAATGGCACTCATTGATTAGTTCCAGCAGCAATAACACTCCCTTTCTCTCTTTAATTGTCATTGTTGGCTCGTGACAAAAGAAGCTAACAAACTAAATATAGTCGTCCCTCGCCACATCACGCTTTCAATATTGCTGTTTCACCACATCGCAGATTTTTTTTTTTTCATCGCATATTTTACAATTTATTGGTCCCCATTGAAGTATTTTTCAGCATGAAAATGGCTAAATAATTAAAACTGTAAATATATTAGTAGTGTTCAGTATAGTTCTGTTCAGTATAGTATTTAATGTCTAGAGGGCTATCATTATGTTAAAAAAATTTATTTAGGAGGTCGTAAACAGTTTTTTTGTGCCCCAGCTATATTAGATTTTTAATTGATTCTTACTTTTTGGAAATGCATTTATCACAGTCGTGACCAGAACGAATTAACAGCAATAAACGAGGGACGACTGCAGTCGACGAGAGTTGTCCTATGCTCAACCATGATGAAGAGTTATAAAACAAGGTGTCCCCAAATAGCTCGTTTTTATTAGTCTGCGGCACATTGCAGAGACAAAATTAGATAAAAAATAAACTGCAAAAATGTGGAAAAGGCAAAATGTAACGGGGAAAAAAACGGAAATGTTGATTCTGAATAGCATTATTAATACAAAACGTTGTCTTTAAATATGTACATTATTAACTAGGGCTGTGACGATACACTCGTCTCATAAGACGATACACGATATTGCGTTCACAGAACGAGACGGGATTAACATTGTTTTGCCTTTTAATAATGGAAATACAATCAACCTGTTTAAGAGGTCTCCATTTTAAAATTATAAAACAAACTGCTGAACAGGTCATTCTTATGTAACATTTTTTGCACAAGTGTCATGTAAGTTTTGAATGTAAACACTGTAGGAAAAAAAAATCCGACAAAAACAAACATGTATCTTACTATTTAAAAACTTTCAATTTTTTCAAATTTTTTGTCCAATAGAGATAATAAAAAAAACGTTTCTAGGGTTAAAAAGCCTTGACTTTAATGCCACTTATTTGATTTTTGGTTGGTTGTTTCGACTGTCATCTCCAGCAGAAAATCTGCATAGTATAGTCAAAACAAAGTGAAACACCACACAAAAAACCTTGTCTGAATAATTATAGTAAGGAACTAGACATGTATTCAATAAGGGGACAACATTTACCTACTTGATCCATTTACATTATACTGTATAATAATTGTGTTTTGTTTACAGGAAGTTTGCTGTTTCCACTAAAATTCCAGACACTAAAGGGTGCCAAAAGTGCTGTGTAGGTAGGTTGTGATCATTATTATTATTATAATATTTAGGGCTGTCAATGTTAACACAATAATAATTGGTTAAGGCTAATTTTAACGATAATATTGTTTTTGTTGTGCGGATGTTAAAATATCATGACTGGTTCACACTAGTAAATATATAAAGCCAACAAAAGATGAAAATACATTGCTATAACCCTCCATATTTTGTCATTGCAAAACAAAAAACAGTCTGAATCAGTGACGTGCGGTGAGGTTGATGGCTGGTGAGGCACTGACTTCATCACAGTCAGATTTACAAACATATGAACCCTAAAGAGTATCTTATTCACCATTTGATTGGCAGCAGTTAACGTGTTATGTTTAAAAGCTCATACCAGCATTCTTCCCTGCTTGGCACTCAGCATCAAGGGTTGGAATTGGGGGTTAAATCACCAACAATTATTACCGGGCGCGGCGCCACTGCTCCCATCACATCCCAGGGGGTGAGCAAGAGGATGGGTCAAATGCAGAGGACAAATTTCACCACACCTAGTGTGTGTGTGACAATCATTGCTACTTTAACTTAACTTTAACTTTACACATACAAACTGTAGCACACAAAAAAGCACATTTAATAAAAAAAAATTTATTATGGTCTTACCTTTACTTATAAATGAAGTCCATGCGCCGCAACTAAAGCCCTCACTTAAACTTTCCACGTGCAAGATTGAATCTATTTAAAAAAGTGTAACCGAGGGTTTATAAATGTCGCTTATACTGTATGAAACTACAAAATAACAAACACGGAGGGTCCAGTTTACACGAGGACCACTTTATTTACCTTCTTTCAAAAACCTCTGCTCCACTCCGTGTCATCACTTCCGCTCTTAGCGCCTTCAAAATAAGAGCTCAAGGCATATACTGTATAACAGCGCATAACAGGAACTTAACATCACAAAGAGGAAAGCCCATAAAAATAGGTTACAAATGTTATTTAATAAGAAGCCAAAAAGTGCAAAAACAATAATGTTCGTGTTGGAGGAGTTGTGAATTAGATACACCTGCAGTCTGCAGGTGTACCTAATGTTGTGGCCCTGCAGTCATTCACAACTCCTCCAACACGAACATTATTGTTTTTGCACTTTTTGGCTTCTTATGAAATAACTTTTTTAAATAGATTCAATCTTGCACGTGGAAAATTTAAGTGTGGGCTTTAGTTGGGGGTGCAGGAAGCGGGATTACTGCAAGCCTCAGCCAGTGCGAGCCTCAGCCAGTGCGTCTTTTGCAGCCGTTTTATGATCGTTTAGCACAAGAAATACGTTACACACATACAGTTGTTGACAAAATACACTGTACATTATATACCTCAGCTAACTAAACTATGGAAATGTATAATATAGTTCATATAGCAATACAGTCTCACTGCACAGCAGGCCAGCAGTTAGCCGAGTCTGTAATCCATGTTGAGGCACAACTGAGTGACGTGCCTCAAATGGCTGCTGATCACCGCACCGTCTCTTCTCAGTATTTGAACGGCAAATGTGAAAATTCAGCGATTTTGAATCAAAATAATCTAAAACTGGTGAAGTTAAATGGAAAATAACTTTATAGTATAATCACTGGATACATATAACATTTTAATTAATTTTTTTTCTTTTTACATTTTTTTTCTTTCCATGATGGCAGGTGAGGCCCCGCCTCACCGGCCTCTAGTGACTGCACGTCACTGGTCTGAATTGTTGTAATTTAAATATGTTTACCAATCAACTGTGCTAAAGCCTTACAGATTATTATACTTATGATCCAGTCCACAGGAAACCTTCAATTCTACGGTTTGGATATGTTAACAATTTGCACTTAAACTCATGTTCAAATAAATCTACAATGTGAAGAAAACTTAATTTGCTCTCACTTGGAAATAATACTTAACAAAAAATACACATCATTTCGCGTAAACAGACTTTACATTATAAGTTATTACATTATTGTAAAACAAACATTTGCATAAAGCAAACAAATTGTCCAGTCCCATTTTGATAGTACAGTGGAACCTCAATTTACGACTTTATTTGGTTCTTCAACAAGGTGCGTAAATAGAAAAGTTTGTATACTCGAGCAAATGTCTCCATTAGAAACAATGTAAATATGAATAATGTTTTCCAGCCTTGACAACAATCCATATTTTAGCAAAGGTTTGTACACTTTGAAAACAAAAAAAAGTACAGTACTGTATATCAAACCAACATTAGGAGGTGATCTATTTATTAACAATATAAAACGACAACAAGGACATGCTAAACTGTCCTATATGCGCTGCTCTGCCAATATGCGCACATACACAGAAGTCCTGTTGGTGCCCTCACAAATGATCAGAAATCACAAAAATCCTTAATTTTGACACCAATGCTGCTACAACGATAAACATTTAAAAAAGTGAAATCCACTTACAGTACATCAACATTGTCAAAGGCGCAGCTCACGAGAGGAGAGAAAGGAGCAGACGAAGGGGGTGGGGGAGGGGCTGTGTGTGTGTGTGTGTGTGTGTGTGTGTGTGTGTGTGTGTGTGTGTGTGTGTGTGTGTGTGTGTGTGTGTGTGTGTGTGTGTGTGTGTGTGTGTGTGTGTGTGTGTGTGTGTGTGTGTGTGTGTGTGTGTGTGTGTGTGTGTGTGTGTGTGTGTGTGTGTGTGCTCTTAGAAAAGGTGCTGCTGAACGAGTGGTCGTGTTCTCTTCCGATGTTAAAATAAGTCCGCTTTGGCAGATTTTGCCAGAAAAGTCTGTTCTCATCACAATTAAAAACGTACCGTGGTATTAGGCCGGCTTCCTCAATGACTTGAATATGAGCAAGCACAGAATGGCTGCCTGCGGGACACAAAAATAATTAATAAAGCGTTCGTACGCAGAGAAACGGTTCGCACACAT
The DNA here is from genome assembly GCF_033978685.3 of Nerophis lumbriciformis. NCBI lineage: Eukaryota > Metazoa > Chordata > Actinopteri > Syngnathiformes > Syngnathidae > Nerophis > Nerophis lumbriciformis. The sequence continues at coordinate 59,969,496 of NC_084549.2, read as the reverse complement.
ACTTGGCGCGACCTCAAAGTTTGTAAACTGAAAAGTTCGCAAATAGAAGGGTTTTAAATTGAGGTTCCACTGTATTAAAAACTTGAAAATTATCTTATTAAAGGTAAAAAAAACAACCTGATATTTATCTGCTAATAATCCTGATTAATTACGAGTTAACTACTAATAATGCAATTAATTGCAATGAAATATTTGATAGGTTTGACAGCCCTAACAAATTTATATTACATATACTGTAGGTATTGTGGTGTCAATGGCCTTCTTGTAAGTGCAAAGTTGTTGTCACTCTTGTGTAGTCAATTGTTGTTTTGTGTACATAGTGCGTCACCCGTACACAGGTCACTGTTGTGTCGTCAATTGTTGTTTTGTGTACATAGTGTGTCACCCGTACACAGGTCACTGTTGTGTAGTCAATCGTTGTTTTGTGTACATAGTGCGTCACCCGTACACAGGTCACTGTTGTGTCGTCAATTGTTGTTTTGTGTACATAGTGTGTCACCCGTACACAGGTCACTGTTGTGTAGTCAATCGTTGTTTTGTGTACATAGTGCGTCACCCGTACACAGGTCACTGTTGTGTCGTCAATTGTTGTTTTGTGTACATAGTGTGTCACCCGTACACAGGTCACTGTTGTGTAGTCAATCGTTGTTTTGTGTACATAGTGCGTCACCCGTACACAGGTCACTGTTGTGTAGTCAATTGTTGTTTTGTGCACATAGTGCGTAACCCGTACACAGGCCACAAGTACCTCTGTGGGGCCTTCCAGTCTCATGTCATGCTGCTGGAGTGGGTGGAATCCATGCAGAAGTTCATGCTCATCAAGGTGACTTACGTTGTTTTTATTCATTTTTTTGCGCACACACTGTAACCAAATAATTTCTTGTTTTTTTACGGTTTGCTTCGACAGACCATCGACTTCCCTCTGCCGTGTCCGCTGGAGGTGTTTGAGATGTTGGTGGTGCCCGAGCACACCTACCCTCTCATCTGCGTGGCGGTCAGCAAAGGGGCGGAGCTCAACCAGGTGGTCCGCTTCGACACCGTCAACCCCAACGCTACCTCTTCCTGGTTCACCGAGACGGGTCAGACACACACACGCACGCACGCACGCATGCACGCACGCACGCGCGCGCACACACACACACTCTCTATTAAAATTGGTACAATAGGTAACACCAGCTACCATAATGGACACCATCCTTGTCTGTCTTGACCAATTTTGTACTTTACATCAGTGGTCCCCAACCACCGGGCCACGGCCCAGTACCGGTCCGTGGACACACTGTGGCACAAGAAATTATTAAAAAAATAAAATAAAAAAATAAAAAATAATAAAAATTTATTAAATCAACATAAAAAACACAATATACACTTACAATTAGTGCACCAACCCAAAAAACCTCCCTCTCCCATTTACACTCATTCGCACAAAAGGGTTGTTTCTTTCTGTTATTAATATTTCTGGTTCCTACATTATATATCAATATAGATCAATACAGTCTGCAGGGATACAGTCCGTAAGCCATACTTGCCAACCTTGAGACCTCCGATTTCGGGAGGTGGGGGGCGTGGTGGGGGGTGTGGCGGGGGGCGTGGTTGGGGGCGTGGTTAAGATATATATATATAAAAAATACTTGACTTTCAGTGAATTCTAGCTATATATATATATTTTATTACATATATATATATATATATAATAAATTATTATTTATTTATATATATATATATATATATATAAATAAATAAAAGAAATACTTGAATTTCAGTGTTCATTTATTTACACATATACACACACATAACACTCATCTACTCATTGTTGAGTTAAGGGTTTGAATTGTCCATCCTTGTTCTATTCTCTGTCACTATTTCAGAACACACACATTATAAAATCAATTAGAAAACGGGAGCTCTAATTTGGGAGTCTGAATTAGGATCAGAAGTTCCTATATAAACATTGCGCACTCACGTCGCCATTTTGTATTGATTACTGCAGCTGTGCACTGGATTCATTCACAAATACAAACTACAACTCACAAACACTATAGAGTTAGGCTCCACCATCAGAATGTGTACTTAAACTTATAAAGATCACATGGATATTATTCAGTGAGTTGATTCACCAAAACTAACCTGTTATACAGGAGGAAAAAGCACACAGGACGTTTCAATTGTTCACAGATTGGTCGCGCTCATCAGAATGACAAGACACTTCCGGTCTGCAGGTGATCGCATTCAATTGGGAAGAAACGCCCTACTGCCCCCTACTGACCAATGTGAATACTGATAAATGTGGAATGACAGCTCCAAAAACGAATTCAAACCACAAAATAAACTAAATAAATCAACACAAAAATGTGACACATTATGGGTGGGTCACATATGCATGTACAGTAGATGGCAGTATTGTCCTGTTTAAAAGTGTCACAACATTGCTGTTTACGGCAGACGAACTGCTTTACGGTAGACGAAATGCTGTTGTTGTGTGTTGTTACCGCGCTGGGAGGACGTTAATGAAACTGCCGTACAATAAACCCACATAAGAAACCAAGAACTCGCCCTCCATCATTAGCTGTTTATATTGTGGGAAAGCAGACGTGTGAACAGGCTGTCAACACGTCACTCAGGTCCGCATGGAGCTGGAGGGGGCGTGGCCTCCAGCTCCGCCTGAATTTTGGGAGATTTTTGGGAGAAAATTTGTCCCGGGAGGTTTTCGGGAGAGGCGCTGAATTTCGGGAGTCTCCCGGAAAATCTGGGAGGGTTGGCAAGTATGCCGTAAGCACACACGATTTTATTTTTTTATGACAAAAAAAAAAAGGAAAAAAATACCATACCCCGGTCCGTGGGACAAATGTTCGTTGCGTTGACCGGTCCGCAGTTACAAAAAGTGTGGTATGCTCCATCTAGTGGTACGCCAAAGAATCAATTAATTAAGGGATTAGTGTTTAGTTCTCCAATAGCCAAACAGTGTTACTGTTCACAGTGGCCAAAATATTAAATATACCGTATTTTTCGGAGTACCGGTATAAGTCGCACCGGAGTATAAGTCGCACCTGCCGAAAATGCATAATAAAGAAGGAAACAAACATACCGTATTTTCCGCACCATAAGCCGCCCCGTGTTATAAGCCGCGCCTTCAATGAACGGCATATTTCAAAACTTTGTCCACCTATAAGCCGCCCCGTGTTATAAGCCGCATCTAACTGCGCTACAGGGAATGTCAAAAAAACAGTCAGATAGGTCAGTTAAACTTTAATAATATATTAAAAACCAGCGTTCTAACAACTCTGTTCACTCCCAAAATGTACGGTAATGTGCAAATGTGCAATCACAAACATAGTAAAATTCAAAATAGTGCAGAGCAATAGCAATAACTTAATGTTGCTCGAACGTTAATGTCACAACACACAAAATAAACATAACACTCACTTTCTGAAGTTATTCTTCATTCATAAATCCCTCGAATTCTTCTCCTACGGTGTCCGAATTAAAAAGTTGGGCGAATTACGGGATCCAAAATGGCCGGCTCCGTCTCGTCGAAGTCATCAGAGTCAGTGTCGCTGTTGTTTTTCCAGCAGTTCCGTGAATCCTGCCTTCCGGAAAGGTCGGACCACAGTTGAGACCGAAATATCCGCCCAGGCATTTACGATCCACTGGCAGATGTTGGCGTATGTCGTCCGGCGCTGTCTCCCTGTCTTAGTGAATGTGTGTTCGCCTTCGGTCATCCATTGTTCCCACGCCGTTCGCAGTCATGCTTTAAATGCCTTGTTGACACCAATATCGAGCGGTTGGAGTTCTTTGGTTAATCCACCCGGAATGACGGCGAGTGTTGTATTTGTGTGCTTCACTTGTTTTTTGACACCATCTGTGATGTGGGCGCGCATGGAGTCGTATATCAACATGGACGGAGCTGCGTGAAAAAAGCCACCCGGCCTCTTCGCGTAAACTTCCCTTAACCACTCGCTCATCTTTTCTTCATCCATCCATCCCTTCGAGTTAGCTTTTATGATGACGCCGGCTGGAAAGTTCTCTTTTGGCAAGGTCTTCCTTTTGAATATCACCATGGGTGGAAGTTTCTGGCCATTAGCATGGCAAGCTAGAACCACAGTGTGTCGCTTAGTAGGAGCCATTTTGTGGTCTTTACAGATGTAAACACACAAAGGAAATGAAACGTAATACCCGCGCGCTTCTTCTTCTATGGGGGCGGGTGCTTACCTTGGCGTAGAAGAAGAAGCACTTCCTCTTCTACGGGGAAAAAAGATGGCGGCTGTTTACCGTAGTTGCGAGACCTAAACTTTATGAAAATGAATCTTAATATTAATCCATATATAAAGCGCACCGGGTTATAAGCCGCACTGTCAGCTTTTGAGTAAATTTGTGGTTTTTAGGTGCGGCTAATAGTGCGGAAAATACGGTAAGTTGCACTGGAGCCCGGCCAAACTATGAAAAAAACTGCGACTTATAGTCCGAAAAATACGGTACTTGTTAAATAAAACCTATGCCTTGTTGTTAATGAATACTTAGGCCTACTACGCTACTGTATTTTAATGTTGGCCATTTTGGTGGTACTTGGCGAAAAACATTTGAGAACCACTGCTTTAGAGATTTTTTCTACAATAATGTAACTTCCTACGCCACATAAACGCATCGCAATGTAAGAATGCAGTGATGTTTAGCAGCAGCAACTTCCTCTACGTGTGTTTTTATTCACAATACTTGTAAGTTTCTCTGTTATTGTTGGCGATGCTATTTTGAATGCAAACTTTACGCCCGTTCCTTCTCGCCGCAGACACGCCTCAGACGTGCGTGATCCACGTCACGCAGCTGGAGAGAGACACCATCCTCGTCTGTCTCGACCGTGAGTAGCCTGCTAACTTTACCTTCCGATGACGACAAACGCCTCCACCGCCTCGCCTTCTGACTTCGCGCTCGCTCTTCCTCAGGGTGCATCAAGATCGTGAACCTCCAGGGCAGACTGAAATCCAGCAGGAAGCTGTCGGCCGAACTCACCTTTAACTTCCAGATCGAGTCCACAGGTAAACAAGCAACATGGCGACGTGCGCCCACATTTGCGCCGCCCATGAATAAAGCACAGTGCTTTCTCCCGTTTTTGTTGGCAGTCTGTCTTCAGGATAGCGTGCTGGCCTTCTGGAGGCACGGCATGCAGGGGCGGAGCTTCAAGACCAACGAGGTGAGGCAGATGGCGTGTGATCATTAGCCAAATTGCAGCTGGTTGTGTTTTGATTTTTGATTTCATGTCCAAGCCTTAAACAAGAGGTGTTTAGACTCTTTTCTACAAGGTTGGGCACTTAAATTGACATTCTTCATCTTCTGTTCTGTTCATTTCCTGCTAAAGCCTGTTAAGATATGATTTGCTGTTAGATAAACTTAACATTGCTAACAAACCAAATACTTAGTACAGTGGTTCTCAACCTTTTTTCAGTGATGTAACCCCTGTGAATTTTTTTAAATTCAAGTACCCCTAATCAGAGCAAAGCATTTTTGGTTGAAAAAAGAGATAAAGAAGTAAAATACAGCACTATGTCATCAGTTTCTGATTTATTAAATTTCATAACAGTGCAAAATTTTGCTCATTTGTAGTGGTCTTTCTTGAACTATTTGGAAAAAAAGATAGGTTTTAATTAGAGATGTCCGATAATATCGGCCTGCCGATATTATCGGCCGATAAATGCGTTAAAATGTAATATCGGAAATTATCGGTATCGGGTTTTTTTATTATCGGTATCGGGTTTTTACATTTTTTTTTTACATTTTTATTAAATCAACATAAAAACACACAAGATACACTTACAATTAGTGCACCAACCCAAAAACCTCCCTCCCCCATTTACACTCATTCACACAAAAGGGTTGTTTCTTTCTGTTATTAATATTCTGGTTCCTACATTATATATCAATATATATCAATACAGTCTGCAAGGGATACAGTCCGTAAGCACACATGATTGTGCGTGCTGCTGGTCCACTAATAGTACTAACCTTTAACAGTTAATGAAAATTAGTACAATTAATTACTAGTTTCTATGTAACTGTTTTTATATTGTTTTCCTTTATTTTTTATTCAAGAAAATGTTTTTAATTTATTTATCTTATTTTATTAATTTAAAAAAAAAGTACCTTATCTTCACCATATCTGGTTGTCCAAATTAGGCATAATAATGTGTTAATTCCACGACTGCATATATCGGTTGATATCGGTATCGGTAATTAAAGAGTGGACAATATTGGAATATCGGATATCGGCAAAAAGCCATTATCGGACATCCCTAGTTTTTATTTATATTTATAAAGGATTTTTGAATTGTTGCTATTTTTAGAATATTTAAAAAAAAATTCACGTACCCCTTGGCATACCTTCAAGTACCCCTATTTGAGAACCACTGACTTAGTAAATCACAAATTTTTAATGAGGACCACATTGCACATTGCTCCCAGTGGCACCTACACTGGAGTATGAATATACAGGACGTCCTTGAAAAAAAGTTTCTTAATCTCAATGGTACTTTCCTGGGTAAATAAAGGTTAAAACACAAAAAAAGACTAAAGGCTGACCTCAGGGATACAGTGTCACTCCTTGTTGTGCATGGGATACTTCAGTATCATTTGAAACCATGACTAACATTCACCGTTATACCGTTAATATAAATAGGTGGTCTGAATACTGGCTAATTATAGTGTCATTGTGGCTAAGTTGGCAACACTGATCCCTGTTGCTACGTCTTTTTACTCTCTGGCAGACCATGTACGTAATGAACTGTGATAAGAGGCGGAGTTATGATGCACACCACCAGCGTGGAATGTATTTGTGGCGGTCCAAACTTATTTGGTGCAGGTCCCCACAAATACATGAATGTGTGGGAAACACTTTAGGTCAGGGTTCTTAACCTTTTTGACCTCGGGGCCCAACTTTTCCACTACAGAGGGGCTCAGGGCCCACACAAATATTAACAGTGAATTAGTGGTCTTACTCTTGATTTTAATCGTATTCAATTATTACAGTGCGAAAATACATACCAAAAATAATAAAATACAAATAAAATAAGATATATATAAAAATAAATTTTAACTAAATGTAATAACATTATTTTTAAGATATATATATTTAATTAAACTGTCAATAAAATTAAAGTGCAAATGAAAATGCAGCGTCACCACTTTAGTCATAATTTTTGCGCTTAAAAACTTCTCTATGACTTTAGCTTCAGACTTCTTCTGTTTGTATAATATTGTCATTACTGCCACACGTGGTGGAAAAGTGTATTACAACTGAGTACTGCTGAGGCCCATACAGACCACAGCTGGAAACAGATATTTTTTAGCGGCTCCTAGAGCAGGGTTTTCAGACTTTTTTGACCTCAGGGCCCAACTTTTCCAATACAGAGGAGCCCGGGGCCCACTCAAAAATTAACATTGAATTAGTAATCTTACACCTGATTTTAATCTTATTCAATATTTACAGTTTTAAAATATATATATTGATTAATTAGATTTTTTTTAATAATTCTAAAAATGAAATAATTCTAACTACATTTAATAAGAAATAGATTATTTCAAAAAATATGTTTCCTAAATGAACTGTCAATAAAATTTAAGAGCAAATGAAAATACAGCTTTAACACTTTAGTCATATTTTTTGCACTTACGAAACTTTTCTATGGCTTAAGCGGCAGACTTCTTCTGTTTGTTTGATATTGTCATTACTGCCACAAGTGGTGGACAAGTGTATTACAACTGAGTACCATTTACTAGCCCTATGGTTAAGAAACACTGCTTTAGGCCGTGTTTTGTATTTGGAACGTGCAGGGGGGGGGTCAGACTTTGGATGCACTTGCCATAAACTTTTCTGGGACTCTTTCAGATCACGCAGGAGATCTCGGACAGCACACGCATCTTCAGACTACTGGGGTCAGACAGGTGGGTACACACACACACACACACACACACACACACACACACACACACATGCATGCATGCAGTCAGGCGTTAACATTCTCGCCTTCTCACAAAAGACGAGGTGACCACAGAGATCCTTATGACAGAGGTGTCACTCTGCCCAGGTATTGCTGGCTGGCAAAACTCCCTCTCTCTCTTTTTGACCGGACTTTTTCAAGAGGATTTGTGTTTTTCCGGAGTGGGGGCGGGGGGTCTCTTGCTTGTTAATTGATGAGAGTGACGACACCGCCATGGAATTTATCACCTGAATTACACGACTAAAGAACGCACACTAAAGAATAAAGTTTTATTTTGGTGTCTGCACTCACCATTTAGCGATGTTTTATTGGATGAATGACAACAGTACAAAGTACACACAGGCCAGGTCCACAAATATATTCATACTTCCCTTTGTTTTGTTGGTGTAATATTCCAGCACACCGATACAGTGGCACCTCAAATTAAAATATGATACACTTTTAACTAAGTCATGTGAGGACACAGCTGTTATCTACACATTATTGGATACAACAAGTAGGGGTGTCCCCGTCTGACATTGATACCGATATCAGCAAAAGCGGATGATATCAGTTTGCATGTTACTGGTGTGTGATATTGTGTGCGATACGAGCAGTCCTGCAGCCTGTTTACTTCTATGTGATATTGTGTGCGATACAAGCAGTCCTGAAGCGTGTTTACTGATGTGTGATATTGTGTGCGATACAAGCATTCCTGCAGCGTGTTTACTTGTGTGTGATACAAGCAGTCCTGCAGCGTGTTTACTTGTGCAATATCGTGTGCGATACAAGCAATCCTGTAGCGTGTTTACTGGTGTGTGATATCGTGTTCGTTACAAACATTCCTGCAGCGTGTTTACTGGTGTGTGATATTGTGCGCGATACAAGCAGTCCTGCAGCGTGTTTACGTGTGTGTGTTATATTGTGTGTGATACAAGCAGTCCTGCAGCGTGTTTACTGGTGTGCGATACAAGCAGTCCTGCAGCGTGTTTACTTGTGCAATATCGTGTGCGATACAAGCAATCCTGTAGCGTGTTTACTGGTGTGTGATATCGTGTTCGTTACAAATATTCCTGCAGCGTGTTTACTGGTGTGTGATATTGTGCGCGATACAAGCAGTCCTGCAGCGTGTTTACTTGTGTGTGTGATATCGTGTGCGATACAAGCAGTCCTGCAGCGTGTTTACTTGTGTGTGATATTTTGTGCAATACAAGCAGTCCTGCAGCGTTTTTACTGGTGTGTGATGTTGTGTGCGATACAAGCATTCTGCAGCGTGTTTACTGATGTGTGATATCGTGTGCGATACAAGCATTCCTGCAGCGTGTTTACTTGTGTGTGATACAAGCAGTCCTGCAGCGTGTTTACTTGTGCAATATCGTGTGCGATACAAGCAATCCTGTAGCGTGTTTACTGGTGTGTGATATTGTGCGCGATACAAGCAGTCCTGCAGCGCGTTTACTGGTGTGATATGGTGTGCGATACAAGCAGTCCTGCAGCGTGTTTACTGGTGTGTTATATCGTGTGTGATACAAGCAGTCCTGCAACGTGTTTACTTGTGTGATATGGTGTGCGATACAAGCAGTCCTGCAGCGTGTTTACTGGTGTGTGATATTGTGTTCGTTACAAACATTCCTGCAGCGTGTTTACTGGTGTGTGATATTGTGTGCGATACAAGCATTCCTGCAGCGTGTTTACTTGTGTGTGATATTGTGTGTGATACAAGCAGTCTTGCAGCATGTTTACTTGTGCAATATCGTGTGCGATACAAGCAATCCTGTAGCGTGTTTACTGGTGTGTGATATCGTGTTCGTTACAAACATTCCTGCAGCGTGTTTACTGGTGTGTGATATTGTGCGCGATACAAGCAGTCCTGCAGCGTGTTTACTGGTGTGTGATATCCTGTGCAATACAAGCAGTCCTGCAGCGTGTTTACTTGTGTGCGATACAAGTAGTCCTGCAGCGTTTTTACTGGTGTGTGATGTTGTGTGCGATACAAGCATCCTGCAGCGTGTTTACTGGTGTGTGATATCGTGTGCGATACAAGCATTCCTGCAGCGTGTTTACTGGTGTGTGATATCGTGTGCGATACGAGCAGTCCTGCAGCGTGTTTACTTGTGCAATATCATGTGCGATACAAGCAATCCTGTAGCGTGTTTACTGGTGTGTGATATCGTGTTCGTTACAAGCATTCCTGCAGCGTGTTTACTGGTGTGTGATATTGTGTGCGATACAAGCAGTCCTGCAGCGTGTTTACTTGTGCAATATCGTGTGCGATACAAGCAATCCTGTAGCGTGTTTACTGGTGTGTGATATCGTGTTCATTACAAACATTCCTGCAGCGTGTTTACTGTTTTGTGATATTGTGCGCGATACAAGCAGTCCTGCAGCGTGTTTACGTGTGTGTGTTATATAGTGTGTGATACAAGCAGTCCTGCAGCGTGTTTACTGGTGTGATATGGTGTGCGATACAAGCAGTCCTGCAACGTGTTTACTTGTGTGTGATATGGTGTGCGATACAAGCAGTCCTGTAGCGTGTTTACTGGTGTGTGATATCGTGTTCGTTACAAACATTCCTGCAGCGTGTTTACTGGTGTGTGATATTGTGTGCGATACAAGAATTCCTGCAGCGTGTTTACTGGTGTGTGAGATTGTGTGCGATACAAGCAGTCCTGCAGCATGTTTACTTGTGCAATATCGCGTGCGATACAAGCAATCCTGTAGCGTGTTTACTGGTGTGTGATATCGTGTTCGATACAAACAGTCCTGCAGCGTGTTTACTGGTGTGTGATATTGTGCGCGATACAAGCAGTCCCACAGCGTACTTACTTGTTTGTGATACCGTGTGCGATACAAGCAGTCCTGCAGCATGTTTACTGGTGTGTGATGTTATGTGCGATACAAACAGTCCTGCGGCGTGTTTACTTGTGTTTGACATCATGTGTGATACAGGCAGTCCTACAGCGTATTTACTCGTGTGTGATATCGTGTGCGATACAAACAGTCCTGCAGCGTGTTTACTTGTTTGATATTATGTGCGATACAAGCAGTCCCACAGCTTGTTTACTGGTGTGTGATATCGTGTGTGATACAAACAGTCCTGCAGTGTGTTTACTTGTGTGTGATATCGTGTGCGATACAAACAGTCCTGCAGCGTGTTTACTTGTGCAAAGCCGGACAGGCAGTAAACATCTAAATGTCCTCCAATAAACACACAATGTATTCTGTTTTAGTCAAGTCATTTACCGTATTTTCCGCACTATAAGGCGCACCGGATTATTAGCCGCACCTTCTATGAATTACATATTTCATAATTTTGTCCACCAATAAGCCGCCCCGGACTAAAAGCCGCGCCTACGCTGCGCTAAAGTGAATGTCAAAAAAACGCTGCGCTAAAGTGAATGTCAAAAAAACAGTCAGATAGTTCAGTCAAACTTTAATAATATATTGAAAACCAGCGTTCTAACAACTCTGTCCCAAAATGTACGCAAATGTGCAATCACAAACATAGTAAAATTCAAAATGGTGTAGAACAATAGCAACATAATGTTGCTTTAACGTTAATGTCACAACACACAAAATAAACATAGCGCTCACCTTCTGAAGTTATTCTTCATTCGTAAATCCTTCGAATTCTTCGTCTTCGGTGTCCGAATTGAAAAGTTGGGCGAATACGGGATCCAAAATGGCCGGTTCCGTCTCGTAGAAGTCATCGGGAGTCAGTGTCGCTGTTGTTCTGTGAATCCTGCCTTCCGGAAAGCTCGGACCACAGTTGTGACCGAAATATCTGCCCAAGCATTTACGATCCACTGGCAAATGTTGGCGTATGTCGTCCGAGGCTGTCTGCCCGTCTTAGTGAAGGTGTGTTCGCCTTCGGAGCTGTGTGAAAAAAGCCACCCGGCCTCTTCGCGTAAACTTCCCTTAACCACTCGCTCATCTTTTCTTCATCCATCCATCCCTTCGAGTTAGCTTTTATGATGACGCCGGCTGGAAAGGTCTCTTTTGGCAAGGTCTTCCTTTTGAATATCACCATGAGTGGAAGTTAGCATGGCAAGCTAGAACCACAGTGAAGGATGACTTCATTCCCTGTGGTGCGAATATTCACCGTACGTGCTCCCGTTCCACAGTGCGGTTCACAGGAATATCAGTTGCTGTGAAATACGGTAGTAATCCGTGTGCGGATGGAGAGATTGCGTCTTTTTATGAACCGGATCGCTTATTAGGAGCCATTTTGTGGTCTTTACAGATGTAAACAGGAAATGAAACGTACGGTGATATCCGCGCGTTTTTTCTTCTTCTTCCGGGGGCGGGTGAAGCGCTTCCTTTTCTATGGGGGCGGGTGAAGCGCTTCCTGTTCTATGGGGGCGGGTGCTTTCCTTGGCGGTTGCTTGCGTAGAAGAAGAAGCGCTTCCTGTTCTACCGGGAAAAAAGATGGCGGCTGTTTACCGAAGTTGCGAGACCGAAACTTTATGAAAATGAATCGTAATAAAGCGCACCGGGTTATTAGGCGCACTGTCAGCTTTTGAGAAAAATTGTGGTTTTTAGGTGCGCCTTATAGTGCGGAAAATATAGATAACCCCTCCCGTCTCCTCTCATTGTACACAGCGGAATTTTCCAAGCCTTTGGCTTGGTGCAACAAAGACAGCTTTCGTCTGTTCACTGGGAACTCAGCGAACGGAAAGTTTTTTTTTGATAATTTACATAAAATGTTTCTGACACTGCTGTTCTAAATGTGTCCACTAGATGTCACAATAGCAATTATTTTGTATCTTTGTAGATGATGCTACATGATGTTAGTACACTAGTCGAGGAAAATGAGCAAACTACATAAATAACATCCTGTAATTTGATTTTGATATTATTTTTCTATCTTAATAGATTGAAAATTAACACCAATGAGTTGACTGATGAACATTATCACATCATTTATTCAGAAAGTATAAATAACGAAAAATACAGATAGAATACTATTAACCACATAATGTACATTTAAAAAAACAAAACCCCAAAAAAACAACATCATTATGATTTGTACATTTTCAAATTTGATACACACATTCTCAACACACTTAAAATTTTTTGAAATATTAAGTAATTTCACATTTCTTCAACTGTTCATACTGATGTCAGTAAAAAAAAAAATTAAAATTTGATACACACATTCTCAACACACTTACAAAATAAATGTTGAAATATTAAGTCATTTCACATTTCTTCAACTGATAATACTGATGTGTCAGTAAAAAAACAACACAAATATTTTTTTTTAATTTAGTTACATGTCTTATATACCTGTTGTTTCAAATTTGATACACACATTCTCAACACACTTAAAAAAATGTTGAAATAAGTCATTTCACATTTCTTCAACTGTTCATGCTGTGTCAGTAAAAAAAACCCAACAAAAAATAATTGTATTTAGTTACATGTCTTATATACCTGTTGTTTCAAATTTGATACACACATTGTCAACACATTTCAAAAATGTTGAAATATTAATTTTACATTTCTTCAACTGTTCATACTTATGTCAGTAAACTTTTTTTTTTTTAATTCAAATTTGATACACACACTCTCAACACATACAAAATAAATGTTGAAATATTAAGTCATTTCACATTTCTTCAACTGTTCATACTGATGTATCAGTAAAATAAAACAACAAAACAATTTTCTTCCCTTATCCCTTTCAAATTGGCCAAAGTTTACTCAAAACTGCTGCTCTAATGTGGACTAAACTGATGTATCGCTTCCGATACGTGGTGGCTGGGCTTAGGGCTCCTGTCAAACCTTCACACTTCACTCCTCTCTGTTTTGGGACATGGAAAAGGAAGTTAATGTGTGTGTGTGTTTAGGGTGGTGGTGCTGGAGAGTCGACCGACGGACAACCCGACCGCCCACAGCAACCTGTACATCCTGGCGGGCCACGAAAACAGCTACTGACACTCACGCTAACACCTCGCATAAGGACGCGCACGAGGCCGCTCCCCCTCCCTGCAAGCCACGCCCCCTTCCTCTCCCAGCGGGCGCGCGGTGAGGTTGGCGTCCCCGGAGAGGCACCGCGGTGCGTTCAAAGAAAAAAAAAAAAAAAAAGGAAGGCTCCGCCCCTTGCCCAGCACGGAGGCGTGTCCTCGTGGTGCACATCTTGCACAGACCCCCCCCTCCCCACTTTTATTTATTGTGGCATGACGTTAACACCACCGCGACGAGGCTCCTCCTTTTTGAGCGGGAAAACCCTTCCCCTCAAAAAAAAATAAGAAAACAAGTTTTTCCCGCCTCCGCTTGGCAACAGTCGTGGCCCCAGAAGTGCTAAAGTGCTGTGTATTTAATGGTTGTACATATAAATGTAGTATTTTTGGACAGATAGGAACACTAAAAGTGGTGTGGTTCCACCGTTAGACGCGTGCGTCGTTGCAAACACGCCAGGACTTGTAAGATGGACGACACAAAATGGACGCCCACGCATCACCCTTTCACTTCTTTCTGCCATTTAAAAGAAAAAAAAACATTTTTATGCAGTTTTTAATGCTCTTTT